>NC_053397.1:128202310-128362132 GCF_905171765.1 Bufo bufo
TCCAGTTCGGCCTGTTATCCAGCAAGTTGATCCAGGGGAAGGCAAAAAACCCTTTGACGAAGAAGCCAATTTTCTCCACTTTAGGGGAATAAAAAATTCCTTCCCGACTCCAATCATGCAGTCAGAATAACTCCCTGGATCAACGACCCCTCTCTAGTAGCTATAGCCTGTAATATTATTACGCTCCAGAAATATATCCAGGCCCCTCTTGAAATCCTTTATTGTACTCACCATCACCACCTCCTCAGGCAGAGAGTTCCATAGTCTCACTGCTCTTACCGTAAAGAATCCTTTTCTATGTTTGTGTACAAACCTTCTTTCCTCCAGACGCAGAGGATGTCCCCTCGTCACAGTCACAGTCCTGGGGATAAATAGCTGATGGGATAGATCTCTGTACTGACCCCTGATATATTTATACATATTAATTAGATCTCCCCTCAGTCGTCTTTTTTCTAAAGTGAATAACCCTAATTTTGATAATCTTTCAGGGTACTGTAGTTGCCCCATTCCAGTTATTACTTTAGTTGCCCTCCTCTGGACCTTCTCCAGCTCTGCTATGTCTGCCTTGTTTACAGGAGCCCAGAACTGTACACAGTACTCCATGTGTGGTCTGACTAGCGATTTGTAAAGTGGTAGGACTATGTTCATATCACGGGAATCTATGCCCCTTCTGATGCAACCCATTATCTTGTTGGCCTTGGCAGCAGCTGCCTGACACTGGTTTTTGCTGCTTAGTTTGCTGTTTATTAAAATTCCTAGATCCTTTTCCATGTCAGTGTTACCGAGTGTTTTACCATTTAGTATGTACGGGTGACTTGCATTTTTCCTTCCCATGTGCATAACTTTACATTTATCAGTGTTAAACCTCATCTGCCACTTATCTGCCCAAGCCTCCAATCTATCCAGATCCCTCTGTAGTAGTATACTGTCCTCTTCAGTGTAAATTACTTTACACAGTTTAGTGTCATCTGCGAAAATTGATACTTTACTATGCAAGCCTTCTACAAGATCATTAATAAATATATTAAAGAGAATAGGGCCCAATACTGACCCCTGAGGTACTCCACTAGTGACAGTGACCCAATCTGAGTGTGTACCGTTAATAACCACCCTCTGTTTTCTATCACTCAGCCAGTTACTTACCCACACACAGATGTTTTCTCCCAGTCCGAGCATTCTCATTTTATATACTAACCTTTTATGTGGTACAGTGTCAAATGCTTTGGAGAAGTCCAGATATACGACATCCATTGATTCGCCGCTGTCAAGTCTAGAACTTACCTCCTCATAGAAACTGATTAAATTAGTCTGACATGACCGATCCCTCACGAAGCCATGCTGATATGGCGTTATTTGCTTATTTCCGTTGAGATGCTCTAATATAGCATCTCTCAGAAAACCTTCAAACAGTTTACCCACAACAGATGTTAAACTTACCGGCCTATAGTTTCCAGGCTCTTTTTTTGGCCCCTTTTTGAATATTGGCACCACATATGCCACGCGCCAATCCTGTGGGACATTCCCTGTCAGTATAGAGTCTGCAAATATCAGAAATAAGGGTCTGGCTATGACATTACTTAATTCCTTTAGGATACAGGGGTGTATGTCATCCGGTCCTGGCGATTTGTCTATTTTAATCTTTTTAAGTCGCTGATGTACTTCTTCCTGGGTCAGACAGGACACTTTTAATGGGGAATTTATTTTTGCATTCTGCATGTCATCTGACAATTTATTTTCCTCAGTGAATACAGTCGAGAAAAAAATATTTAACAGCTTTGCTTTCTCCTCGTCGCTCTCTGCGACTCCCCCCTCATTACTCTTTAAAGGGCCGACACCTTCAGATTTATACTTTTTAACATTTATATAATTGAAGAACATTTTAGGGTTAGTTTTACTCTCTTTGGCAATTAATCTCTCGGTCTCTAGTTTGGCCGCTTTTATTTGTTTTTTACATGTTCTATTTTTTTCCTTATAGTTTTTCATTGCTTCCGTGCTACCCTCCTGTTTTAGTGTTTTATATGCTTTCTTTTTGTCATTTATTGCTTTCTTTACAGTTCTATTAATCCACATTGGTTTCTTTTTGTTCATTAACCTTTTATTCCCATACGGTATGTACCTCTCACAATGAGATTTTAGGATGTTTTTAAAGATATCCCATTTTGTGTCTGTATTTGTGAGGACTTTGTCCCAGTTAGTTTGGCCTATGGCCTCTCTTAGTTGGCTAAATTTAGCTTTTTTGAAGTTTGGTATTTTTGTTCCTCCCTGTAGAAACGCTCTTTTGAATGATAATTGGAAGGTTATTACTTTATGGTCACTATTTCCCAGGTGTCCCCCAACCTGCACGTCTGTTGTTCTGTCAGGTCTATTGGTTAATACTAAGTCCAGTATGGCCGTCCCTCTAGTCGGGTCCTGAACCAGTTGGGAGAGGTAATTGTCTTTGGTTATTGCCAAGAACCTGTTTCCCTTATGAGATATACAAGTTTCAGTTTCCCAGTCTATATCTGGGTAGTTGAAGTCCCCCATAATAACCACCTCATTATGATTTGCCGCCTCGTCTATCTCGTTTAGTAGTAGATTTTCTGTGGACTCTGGAATATTAGGTGGTTTATAGTAAACTCCTATTAGTAATTTATTGTTGTTTTTAGCTCAATGTATCTCTACCCACAGTGACTCCACATGTTCATGTCCCTCACTTACATCTTCTCGGACTGTGGGCTTTAGACAGGACTTTATATAAAGGCAGACCCCTCCCCCTCTCCGGTTTTGACGATCCTTTCTAAACAGACTGTAACCTTGTACATTAACTGCCCAGTCATAGCTATCATCCAGCCATGTCTCAGTTATTCCCACTATGTCATAGTCCTCCTCACACATCACTAACTCCAGTTCACCAGTTTTATTAGTCAGGCTTCTGGCATTAGTATACATACATTTGAGAGGTTTATGTATATTTTTTACCCTACACCTTTCCTTCTGAACTGTTCTAGTCCCTCCTTCCATTCCTCCCCCAGTCCCACTACCTTGCCCCCGGTCTCTATCTGCAATATCTTCCCCTCCTATAACGCAATTACCCTCCCCCCCAGTCCCTAGTTTGAACACTCCTCCAACCTTCTAGCCATCTTTCTCCCCAGCACAGCTGCCCCTTCCCCATTGAGGTGCAGCCCGTCCCTACGATAGAGCTTGTAGCCGACAGAGAAGTCGGCCCAGTTCTCCAGGAACCCAAACCCCTCCTTCCTACACCAGTTCTTGAGCCACTTGTTAATCTCTCCTAATCTCCCATTGCCTTTCTTGTGTGGCTCGTGGTACAGGCAGTATTTCGGAAAATACTACCTTTGAGGTCCTTGCCCTCAGCTTTTGACCTAAATCCCTGAAATCATTTTTAAGGACTCTCCACGTACCTCTAACTTTGTCATTGGTTCCGATATGGACCATGACCGCTGGATCGTCTCCAGCCCCTCCCAGTAATCTGTCAACCCGATCCGCGATGTGTCGAACTCTAGCGCCAGGAAGACAGCACACTGTTCGGCGATCACGGTCTTTGTGACAGATTTCCCTATCTGTTCCCCTAATAATGGAGTCTCCCACTACCAGCACCTGTCTGGCCTGCCCTGCTCTCCTGGTTCCCTGCTTACTGGAGCTGACATTCCCCTGACTGGCAGAGGAAGTGTCTGGCTGCAGCAGTGCCGTCCCCGGACTGACATCCCCCTCATCTGCCAAACGTGCAAACTTGTTGGGGTGTGTCAGATCAGGGCTAGCCTCCCTGGCACTCTTCCCTCTACCCCGCTTTCTAACTTTTACCCAGCTAGCTACCTCACTTTCCTCAGTCTCCTCTCTGTCACCCTCCCCCTCATCTACCCCAAAGAGTGCTTGCTCGGTGAGAAGCAAACTCTTTTGCAAATTATCAATGCCTCTCAGTGTTGCAACTTGCCCATTTAGAGACTCGATCTGCGATTCCAAACGGGTAACCGTCACCCCGAAAAAGATGTCATGTCTGTAGCAGGAGTGGAATAAGGCGTGACACCCGCTATTTCTGTCCTGACTGCCCTGACCACCCTGCCCTATGCTTAGGGGAGTGTTTCCGGAAATACCACACACAGGTACACCTAGCATAGGGATCACATCTCACAGGACAGGCACACAGGGCTATTAGGGCCCTTTCTCTCACAGCTGCTGCAAACCTCTCCTTTCACCTGGGATAAAGTGCATAATGTACTTCGCCACATCTTTTGGCGATTTGCGCTTTGCACATTGTCCCATGGGGAAGGAGAGGTTTGTTCTATAAAGGTAAAAAAAAATAAAAAATTACCGGTAAGTAAAAAAGTTAACGTTCAGTTGAAAAAGTTAAAGTTTATATGTTCCGTTCAAATTTTATTATAAAGTTAATAAATTTATTGCGTTGCGGCCTGGTTTTTTCTTTTTTGTTTTGTTTTTTTTACCTTCCAGGTGGACCAACCGATCGACTAGCTGCAGCACTGATGTGCATTCTGACAGAAGCATTGCGCTGCTGTCAGATTACACACAAGTCGGTGTATGCAGCGCTGCAAGACGAGATTTCTCCTCTGCAGTAAAAGATACGTTTGCCGAGGCATATGAGCTGAGGAGGTGGCGGTGTTCATATACTTTGGCAAACACTTTGTATATATATAAAAAAAAAAAAATCCCGGCAATGATTTATTCATCCACATCGATTGATGTGAATGGAGAAATCTGGTTTGCCAGGGCATACGAGCTAAGTGTGTATGGATGTTGGGCGGAGCTCCTATGTCCTGGCAGACGCCTTTCCCCTCCTTTTTTTTTTTGGGCAGAGATTTTTTCATCCACATTGATCGATGCGAATGAAGAAATCTGTGCCGTTCATTTTTTCTTTCAGCCCAGAGGCTGAACGAAAAAAAAAAAATCTCATTACCCGTATGCTCAATATAAGGAGAATAGCAGAAACTCCTAATGCTGGCCATACATGTAATGATTGCGGAGACCCTCAAATGCCAGGGCAGTACAAACACCCCACAAATGATCCCATTTTGGAAAGAAGACACCCCAAGGTATTCGCTGAGGGGCATATTGAGTCCATGAAAGATTGAAATTTTGGTCCCAAGTTAGCGGAAAGGGAGACTTTGTGAGAAAAAAAAATAAAAAAATCAATTTCCGCTAACTTGTGGCAAAAAAAAAAAAATTCTATGAACTCGCCATGCCCCTCATTGAATACCTTGGGTGTCACATGTGGGGTATTTTTTCTGCCCTGGCATTTTAGGGGCCCCAAAGCGTGAGAAGAAGTCTGGTATCCAAATGTCTAAAAATGCCCTCCTAAAAGGAATGTGGGCCCCTTTGCGCATCTAGGCTGCAAAAAAGTGTCACACATCTGGTATCGCCGTACTCAGGATAAGTTGGGCAATGTGTTTTGGGGTGTCATTTTACATATACCCATGCTGGGTGAGATAAATATCTTGGTCAAATGCCAACTTTGTATAAAAAAAAATGAGAAAAGTTGACTTTTGCCAAGATATTTCTCTCACCCAGCATGGGTATATGTAAAATAACACCCCAAAACACATTGCCCAACTTCTCCTGAGTACGGAGATACCACATGTGTGACACTTTTTTGCAGCCTAGGTGGGCAAAGGGGCCCACATTCCAAAGAGCACCTTTAGGATTTCACAGGTCATTTACCTACTTACCACACATTAGGGCCCCTAGAATGCCAGGGCAGTATAACTACCCCACAAGTGACCCCATATTGGAAAGAAGACACCCCAAGGTATTCCGTGAGGGGCATGGCGAGTTCCTAGAATTTTTTATTTTTTGGTCACAAGTTAGCGAAATATGATGATTTTTTATTTATTTTTTTCTTACAAAGTCTCATATTCCACTAACTTGTGACAAAAAATAAAAACTTCCATGAACTCACTATGCCCATCAGCGAATACCTTGGGGTGTCTTCTTTCCAAAATAGGGTCACTTGTGGGGTAGTTATACTGCCCTGGCATTCTAGGGGCCCAAATGTGTGGTAAGTAGTTTGAAATCAAAATGTGTAAAAAATGGCCGATGAAATCCGAAAGGTGCTCTTTGGAATGTGGACCCCTTTGCCCACCTAGGCTGCAAAAAAGTGTCACACATGTGGTATCTCCGTACTCAGGAGAAGTTGGGCAATGTGTTTTGGGGTGTCATTTTACATATACCCATGCTGGGTGAGATAAATATCTTGGTCAAATGCCAACTTTGCATAAAAAAATGGGAAAAGTTGTCTTTTGCCAAGATATTTCTCTCACCCAGCATGGGTATATGTAAAATGACACCCCAAAACACATTGCCCAACTTCTCCTGAGTACGGAGATACCACATGTGTGACACTTTTTTGCAGCCTAGGTGGGCAAAGGGGCCCACATTCCAAAGAGCACCTTTCGGATTTTGCATGCTAAGGTTCAGAACGTTAATGCCTCGCTTCAGGCTCTGATGGCACAGCGTGCAAACCACTCGGGTCTTGTCGTCAGCACATTGTTTGAAGAAGTGCCATGCCAGGGATCTCCTTGAAGCTGCCTTTGTGGTGCTCGGTCCCAGATGGCGGCGGTCAGTAGCAGGCGGAGTCTCTTGGCGGCGGGTGTTCTGCTTTTGCCCACTGCTCCCTCTTTGTCTTTTGCTACGCTGTTGGCTCGGTCTCACCACTGCCTCTTCCTCCGAACTGTGAAAGTCAGTGGCACGACCTTCATTCCATGTGGGGTCTAGGACCTCATCGTCCCCTGAATCGTCTTCCACCCAGTCTTGATCCCTGACCTCCTGTTCAGTCTGCACACTGCAGAAAGACGCAGCAGTTGGCACCTGTGTTTCGTCATCATCAGAGACGTGCTGAGGTGGTATTCCCATGTCCTCATCATCAGGAAACATAAGTGGTTGTGCGTTAGTGCATTCTATCTCTTCCACCCCTGGGGAAGGGCTAGATGGGTGCCCTTGGGAAACCCTGCCAGCAGAGTCTTCAAACAGCATAAAAGACTGCTGCATAACTTGAGGCTCAGACAGTTTCCCTGATATGCATGGGGGTGATGTGACAGACTGATGGGCTTGGTTTTCATGCGCCATCTGTGCGCTTTCTGCAGAAGACTGGGTGGGAGATAATGTGAACGTGCTGGATGCACTGTCGGCCACCCAATTGACTAATGCCTGTACCTGCTCAGGCCTTACCATCCTTAGAACGGCATTGGGCCCCACCAAATATCCCTGTAAATTCTGGCGGCTACTGGGACCTGAGGTAGTTGGTAAACTAGGACGTGTGGCTGTGGCAGAACGGCCACTTCCTCTCCCAGCACCAGAGGGTCCACTAACACCACCACGACCATGTCCGCGTCCCTTACTAGATGTTTTCCTCATTGTTACCGTTCACCACAATAAGAAAAATATTATTCAGGCCAATGTATTGAATTCAAAATCAGGCCTTTTTTTACAGACACCTAACACTATCTGGCTATCTATTTAGGTACCGTATTACACTAATACAGGCACTCCAGTAATGACAGATTTAGCTGAATACAATTTTGAGGCCTATTATTTAGGCGCTGGGTGACAGGTATATGTTTACGGACAGAATTAGACTTGGATCTGCACTGTAGCGTGTGTGTGAAGTTCTTGAGAATGACCCTATCAGCACCTTGAATCTAATCTACCCTTTTAGGGATAGATTTAAAGTAGGCCTGATACAGCAGAAACCACTAATTTTGAGAATTGCTAAATTGGGAATTGTTTTTCAACCCAGAGCAAAAACTGTGCTTTGACGGACACTAAATAACTTGACCAGCTAAAACAGTAATGACAGATTTAGATGAATATAAATGTGAGGCCTATTTTTTAGGCGCTGGGTGACAGGTATACGTTTAATCACAGAATTAGACTTGGATCTGCACTGTGGCGTGTGTGTGAAGTTCTTGAGAATGACCCTATCAGCACCTTGAATCTAATCTACCCTTTTAGGGATAGATTTAAAGTAGGCCTGATACAGCAGAAACCACTAATTTTGAGAATTGCAAAATTGGGAATTGTTTTTCAACCCAGAACAAAAACTGTGCTTTGACGGACACTAAATAACTTGACCAGCTAAAACAGTAATGACAGATTTGGATGAATATAAATGTGAGGCCTATTTTTTAGGCGCTGGGTGACAGGTATACGTTTAATCACAGAATTAGACTTGCATCTGCACTGTGGCGTGTGTGTGAAGTTCTTGAGAATGACCCTATCAGCACCTTGAATCTAATCTACCCTTTTAGGGATAGATTTAAAGTAGGCCTGATACAGCAGAAACCACTAATTTTGAGAATTGCAAAATTGGGAATTGTTTTTCAACCCAGAACAAAAACTGTGCTTTGACGGACACTAAATAACTTGACCAGCTAAAACAGTAATGACAGATTTGGATGAATATAAATGTGAGGCCTATTTTTTAGGCGCTGGGTGACAGGCTCAACTTGCCCCTGATGTAGTATATGGCCAAAAAATAACCACACTATTGATGGTTAAATGCACTTCGTGACAGGCTCAACTTGCCTCTGATGTAGTATATGGCCAAAAAATAACCACACTATTGATGGTTAAATGCACTTGATGAAAGCTTGACCCTGATGTAGGATATAGCAAAAAATAACCATACTATTGATGGTTAAATGCACTTGGGGGACAGGCTCAGCTTGCCCCTGATGTAGTATATGGCCAAAAAATAACCACACTATTGATGGTTAAATGCACTTGATGACAGCTTGACCCTGATGTAGGATATAGCAAAAAATAACCACACTATTGATGGTTAAATGTACTTGGTGGCAGCTTGTGCTGGCGCACCGCAAGCCACAAAATGGCCGCCGATCACCCCAGAAAAAAGTGACTTAAAAACGCTCTGGGCAGCCTAAAAACACTGAGCAATTGAATAGCAGCAGTTCAATGATCCACAGCTGTAGATCGATCACTGAATGAAGTCTTTTGGAGGAGTTAATCACTGCCTAATCTTGCCCTAACATCGCAGCTGCAACCTCTCCCTACATTTGTATCAGCAGAGTGACGTGCAGCGCTACGTGACCCAAGCTTATATAGAGGCTGGGTCACATGCTGCACTGGCCAATCACAGCCATGCCAATAGTAGGCAAGGCTGTGATGGCCTCTTGGGGCAAGTAGTATGATGCTTGTTGATTGGCTGCTTTGCAGCCTTTCAAAAAGCGCCAAGAAAGCGCCGAACACCGAACTCGAACCCAGACTTTTATGAAAATGTTCGGGGTCCGTGTCACGGACACCCCAAAATATACAGTTCGGGTTCGCTCATCCCTAGTCACAAGTTAGCGGAAAATGATGATTATTTATTTTTTATTTTTCTTACAAAGTCTCATATTTCACTAACTTGTGACAAAAAATAAAAACTTCCATGAACTCACTATGCCCATCAGCGAATACCTTGGGGTGTCTTCTTTCCAAAATGGGTTCACTTGTGGGGTAGTTATCCTGCCCTGGCATTCTAGGGGTCCAAATGTGTGGTAAGTAGTTTGAAATCAAAATGTGTAAAAAAATGGCCGGTGAAATCCGAAAGGTGCTCTTTGGAATGTGGGCCCCTTTGCCCACCTAGGCTGCAAAAAAGTGTCACACATGTGGTATCTCCGTACTCAGGAGAACTTGGGCAATGTGTTTTGGGGTGTCATTTTACATATACCCATGCTGGGTGAACGAAATATCTTGGCAAAAGACAACTTTTCCCATTTTTTTTATACAAAGTTGGCATTTGACCAAGATATTTATCTCACCCAGCATGGGTATATGTAAAATGACACCCCAAAACACATTGCCCAACTTCTCCTGAGTACGGAGATACCACATGTGTGACACTTTTTTGCAGCTTAGGTGGGCAAAGGGGCCCACATTCCAAAGAGCACCTTTCGGATTTCACCGGCCATTTTTTACAGATTTTGATTTCAAACTACTTACCACACATTTGGGCCCCTAGAATGCCTGGGCAGTATAACTACCCCACAAGTGACCCCATTTTGGAAATAAGACACCCCAAGGTATTCGCTGATGGGCATAGTGAGTTCATAGAAGTTTTTATTTTTTGTCACAAGTTAGTGGAATATGAGACTTTGTAAGAAAAAAAAGAAAAAAAAGAAAAACATCATCATCTTCCACTAACTTGTGACAAAAAATAAAAAGTTCTATGAACTTACTATGCCCATCAGCGAATACCTTAGGGTGTCTACTTTCCGAAATGGGGTCATTTGTGGGGTGTTTGTACTGTCTGGCCATTGTAGAACCTCAGAAAACATGACAGGTGCTCAGAAAGTCAGAGCTGCTTCAAAAAGCGGAAATTCACATTTTTGTACCATAGTTTGTAAACGCTATAACTTACCCAAACCATTTTTTTTTGCCCAAACTTTTTTTTATCAAAGACATGTAGAACAATAAATTTAGAGAAAAAATTATATATGGATGTCATTTTTTTTGCTAAATTTTACAACTGAAAGTGAAAAATGTCATTTTTTTGCAAAAAAATCGTTAAATTTCGATTAATAACAAAAAAAGTAAAAATGTCAGCAGCAATAAAATACCACCAAATGAAAGCTCTATTAGTGAGAAGAAAAGGAGGTAAAATTCATTTGGGTGGTAAGTTGACCGAGCAATAAACGGTGAAAGTACTGTAGGTCAGAAGTGTAAAAAGTGGCCTGGTCATTAAGGGTGTTTAAAGCTATAGGGGCTGAGGTGGTTAATGGAGCCACGGAACGTGATTTGCGGCCAAATATAGGACATGTTCTATCTTTCAACGGAACGGAAATACGGAAACGGAATGCATACGGAGTACATTCCGTTTTTTTTGCGGAACCATTGAAATTAATGGTTCTGTATACGGACCGTATACGGAACGCAAAAAACGGCCCGCAGTCATAGAAAATGGCCTAAACCAGTCATAGAAAATGATGAAAGAGACGGGCCTCTTAAAGTGACACTGGTCAGATTTGCAAAAAATGGCCTGGTCCTTAAGGTGAAATAAGGCTGTGTCCCTAAGGGGTTATTCATTCCAATAACAGGACATCTTAAGAGTCCTGTATTGTTATTTATAGTCACTACCACCCCGAGTCGGGAGTGGGTAATTGCCGCGTGCCCCCTCCTTTACTTGGATGCTTCTGCTTCAATAACTTGTCCCACATTTCCACTCGATCACATTTCATTTCATCCATTGACCTCTCTTGGATGTGGTATTCCTTTCTCAGGCTCCCTCTCCGGCATGGAACCCTGATTCCCCATTACCCGTGATCACCACGGTAGGTGCATAAAAGAACATCGAAAGTTGAGATTTCCAATTGGATCGTGGACATCACGGGGATGTGGAGCAGTATGTGTGCACACACCTACACGTACTGACTGATGGGTCTGCCCCCTTCAACTTCTGGGCCTCCAAATTGGGCACATGGCCTGAGCTTGCCCTTTACGCCTTGGAGGTGCTGGGCTGCCCTGCAGCCAGTGTATTGTCCGAACGTTTGTTTAGCATGGCAGGAGGGGGTTATCAAAGAGAAGCGCAGCCGCCTGTCCGCAGCCAATGTGGACAAGCTCACGTTCATTAAAATTAACCAGGCATGGATCCCACAGGACTTGTCCGTACCTTGTGCAGAATAGACATGTATACTGGCCTCACCCAGCCATTGTTGTACTCCAGTGCACTTTCTCTTTCTGTTTTATTTTTTATATTTCCCAATGTTTTGGGGTCTACCCAAATTTGAACCAAAAAAATAAAATAATAAAATGAAATAAAAAACAAAACCAAAAACCAATGTTGGCTACCTCCTCCTCCTCCACCGCCGCTTCAACCTACACTGCCACATCCATTGCCTCCTCAACCTCCTACTACATATGTACCTCCTCCTCCTAGATCAAGATTATAATTTTTTATTTTTACGTAATTTATGTTATTTGAAGTCTTTTCCCAAGTCCTTTCCATGACTTTTTCAGAGCCATTTTAGTGCTCCAAAGTTCGGGTCCCCATTGACTTCAATTGGGTTCGGGGTCAATTTCGGGTCCGAACACGAACTTTTTTGTGAAGTTCAGCCGAACCCGTCGAACCTGAACATCCAGGTGTCCGCTCAACTCTATTAGTTAGCCCACAGACAAGCTGACAGGCTGAATTGAATGATAGATTGTCAGGAGCTACACAGGAGCTGAGGGGTAACCAATGATGTAACTAATGCTAACTGGGCCTCACAGCAAATTTTTGAATGCCCGCCCCACCACACACACACCTCGGTCCCTTTAATACAGACCTTAGACCAGACAAACCCCCCCCTAAAATACCTCTCTTTTCCTCCTGGGGGTGCCTGTGCTGTTTGTGCAGCACTGCGTCTAGGCACACACTACACTGTAACCTGACATCGCATAGCATCAGTTCATAGTGCGCTCTTGCACACACTACTTCCTGTCCTAAAGCTATGCACTGCCAGGACTTAGTGCAGTTCAGGCGCTCGGACAAGAAGACCAGGGAGCGGTGAGTAATTTCCGTGTTAGGACTGAAAATAAATCCAATTTGTCCTGCTCCTGGGTCCCTTCCTGAATTTGGGCCGATAGGCTGCTTCCATGGTAGCTATGCCCCAGGAGGTCATCCTGTTTATTGCACTCCTAAACCTGTTTTACATATATAGTTTATTAAGTGTGGGACATGAAAAAAGGACAGGATATTGCTTTATCAAGCCTTAGTCATAAAAACTTACAGTATCTGTTAGTATCTTACAATATTTGTCTTTGCTGGCCATAGCAGTGAATCAGAGCTCAGCTTTCATTTCACCAGAGCAGTTTAACCTCTTTAGGATCTTGCGGTCAGTTTTATCCCTTCAGGACCTGTGACTGCTTTTTTAATACTGAAAAAATTTAACTTTTGAAAACAATGCATTTTTTGTTTGCATCGCCATACTCTGGCCCCATAATTTTTTTTATGGTTATGTCTACGGAGCTCAGTCATTTTTTGCAGGTTAATTTCTAGGTTTTATTGATACCATTTTGGAGTGTGACATGGCAGTTTCAATAATAATTTTATTTTTTGTTATTTTTAATATAGGGAAAAGGGCTGATTTGATTTTTTTATATTTTTACTTTTTACATTTTTTTTACATTTTTTTTACAGTTCCCTAGGAAACTTTAACATGCGATCATTACATCGTTTCTCCCATAGAATCCCATAGATTCAATATATTCCTATGGAACACTGCCACCTGGAGGCCTCCATAGGAATATACCTGTGACAGACATTGGAGCCTCTTGCAGCCACAGCTACCACCTCCAACAAACAGCTTCCCTAATCTCAGCGCAAAAAAAAAGACATTCATGCCCAGAGTAGAAGGGGACTAAGGCATCTGAAGGTTAAATGTCTTTTATTGGTGTTAAATTGATTGCAGACATTAGCCCTGGGTGTCTGCTGTTACAGTGAGTGCAGGCTTAAAATGTGCTAGACCTAAGCCAAGCTTTGCTGCTACTAGCTATGTCACTAACTTACCTGTCCGGGCTCCAGAGGCGAGATCTCCAGCTTCGATGCGACCGCATGGGATCCAACAGCAATGCTCTGTTTCGCTCAACAGCAGGCGTGTGCTGAAGGAAAACTAGCAGTGCTTGATTGTTCAGCTGTTCTATGCTGTGTCTGACTAATAGAGCACTGAGTCATGTATCTATCAGGTTCTGATCCAGTTGGGGGGGGGGGGGGGGTGTCCCTTCTCAGTCTCAATCTATCCAATCAGTGCTGCCATTTTAAGATTGTGCAGGTACACCCCCCAACTTGTTACGACCCCTCTGTACCCATACTGCAGACTGCTAGCAATTAATTCATAACTTGTAGCAGGAATAATACAGGAATGGCACAACATAGAGCCATAAGAACAGAGGCTCCAGAATTGTTGTTATATGGGGAATGCATGAAGCTATTAAAACAGGCATGTCAGGAGTGGTGAAAGGTCCTCTTTAACTCCCACCTGCCCAACTTGCTGGAAGTCCAGTTGCTGCCATTAGTGTTGATCACGAATATTTGAATTGCAAATTTTTATCGCGAATATAGGCACTTTGAAAAATTTGCGAATATTTAGAATATAGTGATATATATATTCATAATTTCGAATATTTACGATTTTTTTTTAAATCAGTACACATAATCCCTCCCTGCTTCTAGCTTGTGGGTCAATGAGAAGGCTGCAGTATCTTTGACTTTAGGAGTAGTGTTGATTGCAAATTTTCGTAATGCTAATTTTTATCGCAAATTTTTCAATCACCGAGTAAAAAGATGATTCCTGCCTGCTTCTTGCTTGTGGGCCAATGAGTCATTGGCTGACAAGACAACTTAAGCAGGGAGGAATCATGACTTTAGATGGGAAAAATGACGAATATTTAAAAAAATGAATATATAGCAATATATTGAATATATTCGTTTTTTCGAATATTTCTAATATTCTAAAACAAGAATAAATGACAATATAGCGAATATTAAAAAAAAAATAAGAATATAGAGCAATTTAGCTAATATAGTGCTATAATCTTCTTTGTCTAATAGTTGTAATTTTTTTCTCATCTGAAGTTCAGATTGGAAAAAAAATTAGAACTATAAAAAAAAAAAGATTATAGCACTTGTTGTAAGGTGAACAGAAAAGTGTATGGTAAAGTCCTGGAAGGGGTGTATATCCCACCCAGCTTCCTCAACTGGGTCAGGTAAATAAAATCCAGAAGGTTAAAATGGTCTCCGCAATGTATAGCTTGCTGAGACAGTTTTGTTAAGTTTATAAGCTGGATTTTATTGGACTGGGAGAAGGTAGGCTTGGTAGAGGGACTTCCCCAGTCCACCCCATTCTGGGACAGGTTTTCCTCTAGCCTGAGGGATCCCCAGCTGAAGTCAGCTGGGATCGTCAAGGGGAAATAAAGCACAGTCCAGGCTCTCAGTCTGGAGAGAGTGATGCCTGGAGAAAGTCTGGGAAGCTGGCTGCCCTGCTGGCTAGAGAAGCCAAATTCTGTGTGACCTGTGTTCAATAGGTGAGTTGGGAACTTCACTGTATTAGCCAGAGCCCAGACGGGCAGGTGTTTATTTTGGTTTGGTTTATGTTTTGTGGTGCTGGAACTTCACCTTACCCAGTTAATTATAACTGGGGTTGCCTGTATTGCCGGAGTGTTACAAATAAAGCAACATTTGGACTTTAACCCTGTGGTCTGCAAGAGAATCTGTCATCGCCGCCCTGCCTGAGAGTGTAACCCCTTACAATTGGTGTCGGATGCGGGCACGCGTCCCTGCTGAAAAAAGGCAATAGCAGGTTGCTAAGGGCAACGGTGTGACAGTTGATGATTTAATGTCCTGGTAAAAGCTGCAACTACAATGCAAAGTGGATCAAGTGCCATGGAGGAAATGATGAAGTAGCTAGTGCAGGCTAACTTAAGGCAACAACAGGCGATGGAGCAACAGCAGAGGTTGCATGCAGAGGATAAAAAGAGACACGAAGAAGCCTTACGTGTCAAACAACAGGCCATGGCACAGCAGCAGGAAACTAATTGTTGATGGAGCAGATTGCTACACTTTCAGAGACTGCTATTAGAGTTGAGCGGACATCTGGATGTTCGGGTTCGGCCGAACTTCACAAAAAAGTTTGAGTTCGGGACCCGAACTTGACCCCGAACCCCATTGAAGTCAATGGGGACCCGAACTTTTGAGCACTAAAATGGCTGTAAAAATGTCATGGAAAGGGCTAGAGGGCTGAAAATGGCATCAAAATGTGGTTAAGAGCATGGCAAGTGCTCTGCAAACAAATGTGGATAGGGAAATTACTTTAAATAACATAAAATACGTAAAAATTAAAAATAATAATCTTGATCTAGGAGGACGAGGTCCATATGGAGTAGGAGGTTGAGGAGGCGGTAGATGTGTCAGTGTAGGTGGAAGCGGCGGTTGAGGAGGAGGAGGTAGCCTACACTGCTTTTTGGTTTTACATTAATTTAATTTTTTATTAGGGTACACCCCAAAACATTGGGAAATATAACCTGTGATAACCCCCTCCAGTCGTACTAAACACACGTTTAGACAATACACTGGCTGCAGGGTAGGCCAGCACCTCCAAGGGGTAAAGGGCAAGCTCAGACCATGTGCCCAATTTGGAGACCCAGAAGTTGCAGGGGCTGACCCCTGTCAGTCAGTTCGTGTAGAGGTTGTTTGGACGGCACTCCTAGGTATGTTCCGGTGCTCAGCGGCCTGGATAAAGAGGACGTCTGGATGGCTTATTCATTCAGTCAGTTCGTGTAAACGTGTGCACACTTACTGCCTCACCGTGTCGCATGTGCCCGTGATGTTTACGATCCAATTTGATATCTGCTCTATCAACTTTTGATGTTCTTTTATGCGCCTACCATGGTGATCACGGTTAGCGGGGAATCCAGGTTTCCACGCCGGAGAGGGAGCGTGAGAAAGAGAGACAACATCCAAGGAAGGATTAATTTTTTAAAATCTTTAATTATAGAGCGGAATTATGGGACAAACTATTAAAGCATAAAGGTGTCACGGCGGACAGGATATCAAATACATAGAAAAAACAAACAGGTTTCTAGGCGAGAAGCTGGGGATCAAGGTCACCTCCTGACAAATCCCTACCAGCTCTCCTTATACTGCTATGCCCACGTTCAGACCCTTAAGGTGGGAATAACGTGTCCTCGTGCCTGGGATGGAAATACCCTAAAATCCCTGAGATGGTGAAAGGGGGATAGTGGCAGCCTGCTCCCTCAGAACCTGGAGGGGCAGGCGTCTCTCTAACAGCCTAGACAGCAAACCACAAGAGAACAGAAACCAACTTATCTTTTCTGAGCAGGAAAAGCCAATCCTTCCTTCCTTGCTTCCACAGAGCCAGACAGAAGCTATAACCCGCAAGTAACACTGGGAGTGGGTGTGATTTAAACTGAAACCAATGACCCCACCCAGTGCAGCTGAAGGGAGGCGGATCTAGCTCGACTCCAAAGCAAAACAAAAGTCTAGACACGTGCTGCTAATCTAGCAGACCTCCGCACATAGCCTGGACAGGGCATGACAAAAAGTGGGACAACTTTTTAAAGTTTAAGCATTGAATGAAAGGATGTGGCACACATTAACTAGTGAAGAATTTATAAAATTTTATTCCCTGTCAACTACAGTATGCAGAGCAGGGGTTTCTGTCCGGCAAAATTAGAAAAATTTCAACTGACAATGTAATTGATGATTTTTTAACTCCTTAAGGACCAGGCCATTTTTTGCAAATCTGACCAGTGTCACTTTAAGTGCTAATAACTTTAAAACGCTTTGACTTATCCAGGCCATTCTGAGATTGTTTTTTCATCACATATTGTACTTCATGACACTGGTAAAATGAAGTAAAAAAAAAATCATTTTTATTTATAAATAAATAAATACCAAATTTAGCAAAAATTTGTAAATAATTGCAAATTTCCAAGTTTCAATTTCTCTACTTCTATAATACATAGTAATACATGCAAAAATAGTTATTACTTTACATTCCCCATATGTCTACTTCATGTTTGGATCATTTTGGGAATGATATTAAATTTTTGGGGGATGTTACAAGGCTTAGAAGTTTAGAAGCAAATCTTGAAATTTTTCAGAAAATTTCAAAAACCCAATTTTTAGGGACCAGTTCAGGTCTGAAGTCACTTTGAGAAACCACCCAAAAATGACCCCATTATAGAAACTACACCCCTCAAGGTATTCAAAACTGATTTTTACAAACTTTGTTAACCCTTTAGGTGTTCCAAAAGAATTAATGGAAAATAGAGATACAATTTAAAAATTTCACTTTTTTGGCAGATTTTCCATTTTAATATATTTTTTTCAGTTACAAAGCAAGGGTTAACAGCCAAACCAAAACTCAATATTTAGGGCTCTGATTCTGTAGATTACAGAAACACCCCATATGTGGTCGTAAACCGCTGTACGGGCACACGGCAGGGCGCAGAAGGAAAGGAATGCCATACGGTTTTTGGAAGGCAGGTTTTGCTGGACTGTTTTTTTTGACACCATGTCCCATTTGAAGCCCCCCTGATGCAACCCTAGAGTAGAAACTCCATAAAAGTGACCCCATCTAAGAAACTACACCCCTGAAGGTATTCAAAACAGATTTTACAAACGTCGTTAACCCTTTAGGTGTTCCACAAGAGTTATTGGAAAATAGAGATACAATTTCAAAATTTCACTTTTTTGGCAGATTTACCATTTTAATATTTTTTTTACTTTTACAAAGCAAGGTACCCGATGGCACCGCCCGCCGCCGCAACTTAGAAAAGCCGCAAACCGCAGGTCTGAATTGACCTGCGGTTTGCAGCGATCGCCGACATGGGGGGTCACGGGACCCCCCCGGGCATTTAGCCAAAGTGCCTGCTCAAATCATGCTCGGCGGTGATCAGAAATACACAGGGCGTACAGGTACGCCCTGTGTCCTTAAGTACCAGGTCATAAGGGCGTACCTGTACGCCCTATGTCCTGAAGAGGTTAGAATTTATGTTCCTTTCACCTATGTAGAGGTGCCCCAGTGACATCCACCATCCATTTGGATATCCTCTCTATCAACTTTCGATGTTCTTTTCTGAGCCTACCATGTTGATCACGGTTATCGGCGAATCAGGGTTCCACGCCGGAGAGGGAGCAAGAGAAAGAGACCAAATTTAATGGAGATAAATTTATAAAAATTTTTTTGGATCAAGCGGAAATATGGGAAAAGTTATTGAGGCGCAAATGTGGGACAAATTACAGAAGCCCAAATGTGGGACAAAAGAGTAAAGCGGAAATATGGGAAAAGTTATTGAGGCGCAAATGTGGGACAAATTATTGAAGCGCAAATGTGGGACAACTTGTAAAGTAGAATTTCTGAAATTTTATTCCCTATCACCTATGCAGAGCAGGGGTTTATTCACGTCTAAAATTGTATAATGTCATCCGAAGAATGTAACAGAAAAATTACAGAAATGTATTAACTTGGTAGAGCAGGGGTCTATGACAGCAATTTTTTTTTTACTGTCACCCGAAAATGTAAAAGAAAAATAATTGAAATGTATTAAGCTGTCAACTAGGTAGATTGGTGAATTTCACCCGAAAATGTAACAGACAAATTAAAATTTTTTTTAACCTGTCTACTAGGTATAGCAGATGTACATCACACCCAAAAATTGGTGAATTTCACCCGAAAATGTAACTGACAAAGTAGTGAAATGACATAAAAGAAAATGCATACAAATAAAAATTAAATTTTTTTATTTATAAGGAGTTCCATATGGAGTAGGAGTTTGGTGAGGCAGTGGATGTAGCGGTGTAGGTGGAAGCGGCGGTGGAGAAGGACAAGGTAGCCAACACTGGATTTTGGTTTTAATGTTATTTTTTAAAATTAGGGTACACTCCAAAAAAGTGTGAAATATCCAAAATACAACAATGAGCAATTGCGCTGCAGTATAACAATGGCTGGTTAAGGCCAGTATACATGTCTATTCTGCACAAGGTACGGACAAGTCCTGTGGGATCCATGCCTGGTTCATTTTAATGAACGTGAGCTTGTCCACATTAGCTGTGGACAGGCGGCTGCACTTGTCTGTGATGACGCCCCCTGCCGTGCTAAACACACGTTCAGTTAATTCACTGGCTGCAGGGCAGGCCAGCACCTCCAAGGCGTAAAGGCCAAGCTCAGGCCATGTGCCCAATTTGGAGACCCAGAAGTTGAAGGGGGCAGACCCGTCATTCAGTACGTGTAGGCGTGTGCACACATACTGCTCCACCCTGTTGGTGAAATGCTGCCTCCTGCTAAGACGTTCCATATCAGCTAGTGGTGCTGGTTTTTGTGGCGTGCTGACAAAGCTTTTCCACATTTCGGACATGCTAACCCTGCCTTCTGAGGTGCTGGCGGTGCCCCAGATGCGTTGGCGACCTCTTCCTCGTCCTCTGCCTTCGCCTTGTGCTTCCACTGTGCCCCCGCTGTCAGGTGGTAATGCCACCAGCAGCGCGTCTACCAGCGTGCGCTTGTACTCGCGCATCTTACCATCATGCTCTATTGACGGGATTAAGGACGGTACGTTGTCCTTGTAACGGGGTTCCAGCAGCGTGGCCACCCAGTAATCAGCACAAGTTAGAATGTGGGCAACTCGGCGGTCATTGCGGAGACACTGCAGCATGTAATCGCTCATGTGTGCCAGGCTGCCCAGAGGCAACGAAAAGCTGTCCTCTGTGGGAGGTGTATCGTCTGTGTCCTCTGTATCCCCCCAGCCACGCACCAGTGATGGGCAGGAGCTGGTATGGGTGCCACCCTGCTGTGAACACGGTTCCTCCTCCTCCATCTCCTCCTCCTCATCCTCCACCTCGTCATCCTCCAGAACTGTGCCCTGGCTGGACAGTTGTGTACCTGGCGTTTGTGGGTGCAGGAACCCACCCTCGGAGCCACTTGTGAATGTCTGGCCGGAAACCCTACGAAATCATCTCTCTTCCTCCTCCTCCTGTGCCACATCCTCTTCCATCATCGCCAGCAGCGTTTTTTCAAGGAGGCATAGAAGTGGGATAGTTACGCTGAGAAATGTGTTATCGGCACTGGCCATGTTGGTGGAGTACTCGAAACAGCGCAACAAGGAACACAGGTCTCGCATGGAGGCCAAATCATTGGTGGTGAAGTGGTGCTGTTCCGCAGAGCCACTCACCCATGCGTGCTGCAGCTGAAACTCCACTGGCAGGCAATTGCAATATATATTGCAATTGCCTGCCAGTGTGTGTCAGGCCCACAGAGTGTTCTGTGCCCACTGCCCACCACTCATATCGGGTGGCACAGTACCTTGCACGCATAGTACCACTAATCTAAAAAAAAAATTACAGGCAGAGGCAGGCCACCCCGCAGGGGCCGTCGTGGTGCTGTGATTTCCTCTGGCCCTAGAATAATGCCAAGTGTTCAGAGGCCACGTACCCTGAACTCGAAAGTTCTGAGGACATAGTTCACTGGCTAACCGAGGACACCCAATCTTCTACAGCTTCCGCTCGGAACCTTGACGCACCATCCTCCTCCAGCTCAGCTTCGGGCACCTCTCAAGTTACCACTGGCCCGCCTGCCGCCACCACCAACACTAGCACCAAAGCCGCTTCACTTGATCTATCAGAGGAGTTACAGATGTAGCATTGCTAGGGCTCCTATTTTTCGCATATTGTTAATTTATATATTCCGTATATTTTTATTTTCTTTTTCATAGGAAATAAAATGTATTTAACAATATATCAGGATGTTCTGTGTGTGTGTTTCTGCTGAAGCGCTGCAGAGCTCAGTGACAGACTGTCTGAGACTGAGGCTACAGAGGAGACTGACCGCTCCACAGCTATAGAGGACACTGACCCTCCTTAACTGTATTTTGTGAACAGAAGGCGGGAAGCTATTTTCTATTTGCTATAATACACACATGAGGTACTAACCTAGCGCTGACACCAGAGGAGGAGGGGTAAGTGCATTAACTTAACCCCGCACCCTCAGGAATGATGAACAGTGCTTCAAGTGCAAGTGACATTGCGGCTTCTAAGGAACATTTTGCTTTATTGAGGCTTTAATTTGCATGTAATTTATATTTCAGCATGTTTAGGTTTTTCTTTTTTTTCTTTGTAAACTCCTATACATCACACATCACAGGATCATAGTGGGAGTAGTATATTAATAAATCAATACAGCAGTGCTGCCTAAGGTGTAAAATACACCAAATGTTGACAGGCTAAAATAACAATATGCTCATGCTGTATTGATATATTAATACAGGGAGTGCAGAATTATTAGGCAAGTTGTATTTTTGAGGATTAATTTTATTATTGAACAACAACCATGTTCTCAATGAACCCAAAAAACTCATTAATATCAAAGCTGAATATTTTTGGAAGTAGTTTTTAGTTTGTTTTTAGTTTTAGCTATTTTAGGGGGATATCTGTGTGTGCAGGTGACTATTACTGTGCATAATTATTAGGCAACTTAACAAAAAACAAATATATACCCATTTCAATTATTTATTTTTACCAGTGAAACCAATATAACATCTCAACATTCACAAATATACATTTCTGACATTCAAAAACAAAACAAAAACAAATCAGTGACCAATATAGCCACCTTTCTTTGCAAGGACACTCAAAAGCCTGCCATCCATAGATTCTGTCAGTGTTTTGATCTGTTCACCATCAACATTGCGTGCAGCAGCAACCACAGCCTCCCAGACACTGTTCAGAGAGGTGTACTGTTTTCCCTCCTTGTAAATCTCACATTTGATGATGGACCACAGGTTCTCAATGGGGTTCAGATCAGGTGAACAAGGAGGCCATGTCATTAGATTTTCTTCTTTTATACCCTTTCTTGCCAGCCACGCTGTGGAGTACTTGGACGCGTGTGATGGAGCATTGTCCTGCATGAAAATCATGTTTTTCTTGAAGGATGCAGACTTCTTCCTGTACCACTGCTTGAAGAAGGTGTCTTCCAGAAACTGGCAGTAGGACTGGGAGTTGAGCTTGACTCCATCCTCATCCCGAAACGGCCCCACAAGCTCATCTTTGATGATACCAGCCCAAACCAGTACTCCACCTCCACCTTGCTGGCGTCTGAGTCGGACTGGAGCTCTCTGCCCTTTACCAATCCAGCCACGGGCCCATCCATCTGGCCCATCAAGACTCACTCTCATTTCATCAGTCCATAAAACCTTAGAAAAATCAGTCTTGAGATATTTCTTGGCCCAGTCTTGACGTTTCAGCTTGTGTGTCTTGTTCAGTGGTGGTCGTCTTTCAGCCTTTCTTACCTTGGCCATGTCTCTGAGTATTGCACACCTTGTGCTTTTGGGCACTCCAGTGATGTTGCAGCTCTGAAATATGGCCAAACTGGTGGCAAGTGGCATCTTGGCAGCTGCACGCTTGACTTTTCTCAGTTCATGGGCAGTTATTTTGCGCCTTGGTTTTTCCACACGCTTCTTGCGACCCTCTTGACTATTTTGAATGAAACGCTTGATTGTTCGATGATCACGCTTCAGAAGCTTTGCAATTTTAAGAGTGCTGCATCCCTCTGCAAGATATCTCACTATTTTTGACTTTTCTGAGCCTGTCAAGTCCTTCTTTTGACCCATTTTGCCAAAGGAAAGGAAGTTGCCTAATAATTATGCACACCTAATATAGGGTGTTGATGTCATTAGACCACACCCCTTCTCATTACAGAGATGCACATCACCTAATATGCTTAATTGGTAGTAGGCTTTCGAGCCTATACAGCTTGGAGTAAGACAACATGCATAAAGAGGATGATGTGGTCAAAATACTCATTTGCCTAATAATTCTGCACGCAGTGTATACTACTCCCACTTATTATTTATACTAATTAAATGTCTATCATTTTTATATATTTAAAATGGGTTAATAAATAATCCTTTTTTCAACCAAACATCCATATATTAATACAAAAATGTACACTATCCATATACATATATACATCTATTGAAGCCACAATGTCACTTGTACTTGAAGCGCAGTTCATCATTCTTGAGGGTGCGGGGTTATGATAATGCACTTACCCCTCCTCCTCTGGTGTCAGCGCTAGGTTATTGAGTACAATCTCATGTGTGTATATACAGTATATTCAACTAAACTTTAAAATGCATGATAATTTCATGTTTCAATTGGGATAGATTGAAAAAGAGCACCTTTGATACAAGAGACTTTCTCTGTTTAGCATATCCCACAGAGCTCTATATCAACAGCTGAACTTTGAAACCGAGTTTGGACAATCAATAGAATAATACACTGTGAACTGTATTAACAAACAGGTACTACTGTAAGTAACCATTTACCAGCTTTAGCAATAGAGATGTCGCGAACATAAAATTTTCCGTTCGCGAATGCCGAACGCGAATTTTCGCAAATGTTCGCGAACGGGCGAACTGGGCGAACCGCCATGAACTTCAATAGGCAGGCGAATTTTAAAACCCACAGGGACTCTTTCTGGCCACAATAGTGATGGAAAAGTTGTTTCAAGTGGACTAACACCTCGACTGTGGCATGCCGGAGGGGGATCCATGGCAAAACTCCCATGGAAAATTACGTAGTTGACGCAGAGTCGGGTTTTAATCCATAAAGGGCATAAATCACCTAACATTCCTAAATTGTTTGGAATAACGTGCTTTAAAACATCAGGTATGATGTTGTATCGATCAGGTAGTGTAATGGTTACGCCCGCTTCACAGTGACAGACCAAACTCTGACAGACCAAACTCCCCATTTAACGCACCGCAAACAACCGCAAACAGTCCATTTGCACAACCGCAAACTCCCCATTTGCACAAGGTTGGATACCAAGCTAGCCATGTCCAGTTCCTTGTCCTCACTGACGTCATTGAAGGTCTCTTCCTCCACCCAGCAACGTACAACACCAAGGGTCCCCGAAAGGTGACAACAAGCCCCCTGGGACGCCTGCTGTGGTTGGTCTTCCACCTCCTCAAAGCCACCTTCCTCCTCTGACTCCAGGTCCAGCAATCGACGACGACAAGGCTACTTCTGGTGACCACAACTCTTCCTCTTCATGCTCATCTACGGCCTGATCCAGCACTCTTCGCAGGGCACGCTCCAGAAAAAACGCATATGGGATGAGGTCGATGATGTTGCCTTGGGTTTGACTGACCAGGTTTGTCACCTCCGCAAAAGGACGCATGAGCCTACAGCCATTGTGCATGAGCGTTCAGTAACGCGGCCAAAAAATACCCAGCTCCGCAGAGGCTGTCCTTTTTTTTTTTTTTATAAAAAAAAATCTGTTCTTAACAGTTTAATCTCTGTTTTGTCCCCTATCAGGGGCCGGTGTATGGAATAGATTTTAGGAACCGGGAGATGTAAAAAGATGCTTGGTCGGTCCTCTTACTTCCAATTTGGGGCAATGCGCATGCGCCGTGTAATGTACTGTGCAATCCCAATATGAGTGGTATGTTAAGTAGTACTATTCCTATCAGTTTAATCCCTGTTACGTCCCCTATTATTATTATTATTATTATTATTATTATTATTATTATTAGGTGTGTTAAGTAGTACTATTCCTATCAGTTTAATCCCTGTTACGTCCCCTATCAGTGGCCGGTCTATGGAATAGATTCTAGAGAACAGCAAAGAGTTGTCAATAGTTGACACACTCATGACATAAATTTTATTCCTCTATTCGTCAATCTTGGTGTAGTGATGACTGTGCTCGTGCGCACGTTTGGGAGATTGCAGGCGATGGGGGTTTTTAAAAGCCTATGGTCGTGCTGAGGTAGTTCAGTGACAGTTAAGTGACCCAGAAAACAATGATTCTGCAGTGTGGGCCCATTGTTGGCCTAGTAAGCTTTAATGATCACCTTAGATGATCACAAAAAAAATGTATGTTTTTTCTATGCAAAGTTATCCAGCAGATTGCTTTTGGTCTGTTCACAATGAAGCAACGACCTTATCATCTGAAGTGTGCCAACATTGCCATTGCCAACACACTCATAGAGGTGGTCGCTTCATTGTGATATGCAAGCCCCTTCACCACAACAAGGTAACGATCACAAAGGGGAATTAACACATGTATGTGCCTTTTTTTTGGTTTTGTTTTTGCAGCCACAGTGCAGCACCAGAGGCCAGAAAAATTAGGCATGTACACATGCCTGAAAAATTAGGTATTGTTGCAGCCGGCCAGAAAAATTTATGTTTTCCAGGCAGAAAGTGCACTAAAACATTGTGGCTTGAACCCTAGTTGGTGGCGGATAAGTCACGCAAGTCATCCGGCATGCAGAGATAAAATACAGCAGCGTGTGGACCATTTTTAGCCCAAGGCAGCTCATCTCATCACCAGGCCTTTATTAGTCAAATGTATCGCCCACTGTCAGTCCCTTCGGGATCCATGCATCATTCATCTTAATAAAGATGAGGTAATCTAGACTTTTTTGACCTAGGCGACTTCTCTTCTCAGTGATAATACCTCCTGCTGCACTAAAAGTCCTTTCTGACAGGACACTTTAAGCGGGGCAGGCCAGAAGTTCTATCGCAAATTGGGATAGCTCAGGCCACAGGTCAAGCCTGCACACCCAGTACTCAAGGAGTTCATCGCTCCTCAGAGTGTGGATATCTGCACTTAAGGCGAGGTAGTCTGCTACCTGTCGATCGAGTCGTTCTCTGAGAGTGGACCCCGAAGGGCTGTGGCGATGCATAGGACTTAAAAAGCTCTGCATGTCCTCCATCAACAACACGTCTGTAAAGCGTCCTGTCCTTGCCAGCGTGGTCATGATAGGAGGAGGATTACTTTCACCTCTTCCCCTGTTAGATTCCCATTGTGCTGTGACATCACCCTTATATTCTGTGTAAAGCATACTTTTTAATTTATTTTGGAACTGCTGCATCCTTTCCGACTTGCGGTAATTCGGTAACATTTCAGGCACTTTCTGCTTATACAGGGAGTCTAGTAGCGTGGCCACCCAGTACAGGTCGTTCTCCTTAACCCTTTTTTACGAGGGTCCCTCAACAGGCACGACAGCATGAAAGACCCCATTTGCACAAGGTTGGATGCCGAGCTACTCATGTCCCGTTCCTAGTCCTCAGTGATCTCACTGAAAGTCTGTTCTTTCCCCCCAGCAACGTACAACACCATGGGTACCAGATAGGTGACAAGGAGCACCCTGGGATGCCTGCTGTGGTTGGTCTTCCTCCTCCTCCTCAAAGCCACATTCCTCCTCTGACTCCTCTTCCAGCGTTGCCACTGGTCCAGCAAGCGATGCTTATAAGGCTGTTTCTGGTGGTGATGGTGACCACAACTCTTCGTCTTCCTCTTCACGCTCATCTATGGCCTAATCCAGCACTCTTCGCAGGGCACGCTCCAGGAAGAAAACAAAGGGGATGATGTCGCTGATGGTGCCTTCGGTGCGACTGACTAGGTTTGTCACCTCCTCAAAAGAACGCATGAGCCTACAGGCATTGCGCATGAGCGTCCAGTAACGTGGCAAAAAAATTCCCTGCTCCACAGAGGCTGTCCTAGCACCCCGGTCATACAAATACTCGTTGACAGCTTTTTCTTGTTGGAGCAGGCGGTCGAACATTAGGAGTGTTGAATTCCAACGTGTCGGGCTGTCGCAAATCAAGCGCCTCACTGGCATGTTGTTTCGCCGCTGGATATCTGAAAAGTGCTCCATGGCCGTGTAGGAACGCCTGAAATGGCCACACACCTTCCTGGCCTGCTTGAGGACGTCCTGTAAGCCTGGGTGCTTATGCACAAAGCGTTGTACAATCAGATTTAACACATGTGCCATGCACGGCACATGTGTCAACTTGCCCAAATTCAATGCCGCCAACAAATTGCTTCCGTTTTCACACACCACTTTGCCAATCTCCAGTTGGTGCGGGGTCAGCCACTGATCCACCTATGTGTTTAGGGCGGACTGGAGTGCTGCTCCGGTGTGACTCTCTGCTTTCAGGCAAGTCTACCCCAAGACGGCGTGACACTGTCGTATCCGGGATGTGGAATAGCCCCTGGGAGCTGGGGGGGTGCCGTTGATGTGGAGCAAGACGCAGCAGAAGAGGACTCAGCTGAGCAGGTTATGGAAGAGGATGGAGTAGGAGGAGCAGAGGAGGTGGCAGCAGGCCTGCCTGCAAGTCGTGGCGGTGTCACCAACGCCTCTGCAGAGCCACACATTCAATGCTTGGCAGCCATCAGTAGGTTTACCCAATGTGCAGTGTAGGTGATATACCTGCCCTGACGGTGCTTTGCAGACCAGGTATCAGTGGTCAGAAGGACCCTTGCCCCAACACTGTGTGCCAGACATGCCATTACTTCCTTTTGCACAATCGAGTACAGGTTGGGGATTGCCTTTTGTGCAAAAAAAGTTTGGCCGGGTACCTTCCACTGCGGTGTCCCAATAGCTAAAATTTTTTTTGAAGGCCTCAGATTCCACCAGCTTGTATGGTAAAAGCTGCCGGGCTAAGAGTTCCAGCTGTCAGACGCCGGGCAAGGGGGTGACTTTGTGAGATTGGCTTCTTACATGTCCTTGACAGACACCTGACTGTGGGCAGATGAGCAGGAACTGCTCAAGGCGAGAGACGGCGTGGCGGATGGTTGAGAGGGGGCAAGGAGGACAGCAGTGGTTGACGTGGCTGAAGATGCTGGACCAGGAGGAGGATGGCGGCTTTGAGTTTGTGTGCTGCTTGTACTCATGTGTTGATCCCATAGGCGTTTGTGATTTGAGATCATGTGCCTTCGCAAAGCAGTTGTACCTAGGTGGGTGTTGGACTTCCCACAACTCAGTTTCTTTTGGCACAGGTTGCAAATGGCATCACTGGTGTCAGAGGCAGACACACAAAGAAAATGCCACACTGCTGATCTCTGCAATGACGTCATTCTGGTGGTGGCAACAGCATGCATTGATTGGCGTGCTGTCTGGCTGACCCTGGGTGCCGATGCATGCTGTCTGACTGTGCCACTAGCTCCTTGTGACGACCTCCCCCTACTTCCAACTCGTCTCCTCCTCCTCTCTGTCTCCCCATCAGAACTTTCCCCCTGTTTTTCTTCTCTTCGAGGGGGCACCCACGTGACATCCACAGACACATCGTCATCATCAACCGCTTCACTTGTATCTGACAACTCAGCAAAGGAAGCAGCAGCGGGTACAACATCATCATCATCACACCGTATGTCTATCTGTGTAATGCTGCCTGACTGAGACATATTCCTGTTATCTACATCCTCTGGCAATAATGGTTGCGCATCACTAATTTCTTCCAACTGATGTGTAAATAACTGCTTTTGAGAGATCAAGTGAAGCAGCTGTGGTGCTAGTGTTGGTGGTGGCGGCAGGCGGGCGAGTGGTAACTTGAGAGGTGCCCGAAGCTGAGCTGGAAGAGGATGGTGCGTCAAGGTTCCGAGCGGAAGCTGTAGAAGATTGGGTGTCCTGTGTTAGCCAATGAACTATGTCCTCAGAACTTTTCGAGTTCAGTGTACGTAGCCTCTGAACACTGGACATTATTCTAGGGCCAAAGGGAATCACACCACCACGACCACGACGGCCCCTGCGGGGTGGCCTGCCTCTGCCTGTCATATTTTTTTCGATTAGTGGTACTATGCGTGCAAGCTACTGTGACACCAGATATGAGTGGCACTGTGCACTGGCAGAAGTTGGCAGAGTAGACGCTGTAGGCCTGACACACAGAGTAGACGCTGTAGGCAGACAACTAACTGCTATTCAATCTATTACAGTCAATCTATTACAGTCAAATTATTATATATTTTTTTAATGTAAACTACTGTGACACCAGATATGAGTGGTGGCACTGGGCAAGTGGGCACAGTATACGCTGTGAGCCTGACACACACGCTGGCAGGCAACTGCAATTAGATTACACAGGAAAAAAAAAAGCAGACTGACGTTCTAGCCCTCAAAAGGACTTTTTGGGGTGCTGTCCTTACAGCAGAGATCAGATGAGTCTTTCAGGACTGTAGTGAACACTGAATACACTAGCCTAGCTATCGATTTCCCTATTAAATCAGCAGCAGCTACACTGTCCCTCCTCTCACTAAGGATGCAGCTTCCGAATGAATCTAAAATGGATGCTGTCCATGAGGTGGATGGTCTGGGAGGGAGGGTCTGCTGCTGATTGGCTGGAATGTGTCTGCTGACTGTAGGACAGGGTCAAAGTTTACTCAATGATGATGAATAGGGGGCAGACCGAACATAGCATACGTTCGCCCGCCGCGGCGAACGCGAACAAGCTATGTTCGCCGGGAACTGTTCGCCGGCGAATAGTTCAGGACATCTCTATTTAGCAAGCTATCTTATTCATTGAAACCGGGACATTCTCTAACATGTTTTTTATTCCCTAAACACTGAAGGTATTTAGATGCAAATCGCGGTTCATATGCTAATGCAGCCCTTCATTATCACATGTTTGGCTGTTTGTGAACAAGTGAGGGAGTCTCTTTAACACTACAGCATATGGTGTAACTTTACACCCTACCCCCCACTCTCAACCTTGATGTTTCTGTGGCTATGAACTTCTGAACTTCTAATTGTGACAGATCTATAAATCGTGTATCGGACCTATTGGACCATTGATTTTTCAGATTTTTGTATATATTAATTTTAAGCATTTATTTTATGATGGAGTGGTCTATTGTGGTGAAACTACAAGTGCCAGCATATATCATTAATAGAAGTGCAGCCTATCCAGAGCTATTTTTACTTTTAATACAATAGATAGTGAATGTGGGGTTTGGGAGACCTACATTTAGGCTAGCATAGTTTTGTTAAAAAAAAAAACAATTATATATACAGTGGCGGAAATAATTATTTGACCCCTCACTGATTTTGTAAGTTTGTCCAATGACAAAGAAATGAAAAGTCTCAGAACAGTATCATTTCAATGGTAGGTTTATTGTAACAGTGGCAGATAGCACATCAAAAGGAAAATCGAAAAAATAACTTTAAATAAAAGATAGCAACTGATTTGCATTTCATTGAGTGAAATAAGTATTTGAACCCCTACCAACCATTAAGAGTTCTGGCTCCCACAGAGTGGTTAGACACTTCTACTCAATTAGTCACCCTCATTAAGGACACCTGTCTTAACTAGTCACCTGTATAAAAGACACCTGTCCACAGAATCAATCAATCAAGCAGACTCCAAACTCTCCAACATGGGAAAGACCAAAGAGCTGTCCAAGGATGTCAGAGACAAAATTGTAGACCTGCACAAGGCTGGAATGGGCTACAAAACCATTAGCAAGAAGCTGGGAGAGAAGGTGACAACTGTTGGTGCGATTGTTCGAAAATGGAAGGAGCACAAAATGACCATCAATCGACCTCGCTCTGGGGCTCCACGCAAGATCTCACCTCGTGGGGTGTCAATGGTTCTGAGAAAGGTGAAAAAGCATCCTAGAACTACACGGGAGGAGTTAGTTAATGACCTCAAATTAGCAGGGACCACAGTCACCAAGAAAACCATTGGAAACACATTACACCGCAATGGATTAAAATCCTGCAGGGCTCGCAAGGTCCCCCTGCTCAGGAAGGCACATGTGCAGGCCCGTCTGAAGTTTGCCAATGAACACCTGAATGATTCAGAGAGTGACTGGGAGAAGGTGCTGTGGTCTGATGAGACCAAAATAGAGCTCTTTGGCATTAACTCAACTCGCTGTGTTTGGAGGAAGAAAAATGCTGCCTATGACCCCCAAAACACCGTCCCCACCGTCAAGCATGGGGGTGGAAACATTTTGCTTTGGGGGTGTTTTTCTGCTAAGGGCACAGGACAACTTATTCGCATAAACGGGAAAATGGACGGAGCCATGTATCGTGAAATCCTGAGCGACAACCTCCTTCCCTCTGCCAGGAAACTGAAAATGGGTCGTGGATGGGTGTTCCAGCACGACAATGACCCAAAACATACAGCAAAGGCAACAAAGGAGTGGCTCAAGAAGAAGCACATTAAGGTCATGGAGTGGCCTAGTCAGTCTCCGGACCTTAATCCAATCGAAAACCTATGGAGGGAGCTCAAGCTCAGAGTTGCACAGAGACAGCCTCGAAACCTTAGGGATTTAGAGATGATCTGCAAAGAGGAGTGGACCAACATTCCTCCTAAAATGTGCGCAAACTTGGTCATCAATTACAAGAAACGTTTGACCTCTGTGCTTGCAAACAAGGGTTTTTCCACCAAGTATTAAGTCTTTTTTTGTTAGAGGGTTCAAATACTTATTTCACTCAATGAAATGCAAATCAGTTGCTATCTTTTATTTAAAGTTATTTTTTCGATTTTCCTTTTGATGTGCTATCTGCCACTGTTACAATAAACCTACCATTGAAATGATACTGTTCTGAGACTTTTCATTTCTTTGTCATTGGACAAACTTACAAAATCAGTGAGGGGTCAAATAATTATTTCCGCCACTGTATATAAATATAATATTTATATATAATTTTTAATATATTTAAAATGGGTAAATAAATACTAAATTTTTCAACCAAAAATTTGTATGTCAGATTGTGCTAGAAATATTGTCTGGGGGAGCAACAGTGGTTGAGCTTCTGGTAAACCTGTGGATGAGCAGCTGTTGTGACACCACAAGTCTCGGAATTCCCTGAAACCATAACGCATGCTGAAAAACATGGAAGTGCTGGATACTAAGCAGTCTCTGGCTGCAACTTGTAACTCTAGATAGGCTGCACTTTTATTAATGGATAGGGTGCATTTTTTATCAATGATTTATGCTTGCACTTGTAACTCCTCTGTGCATTAACGTAACCCTGCACCCTCAGGAATGATGAACTGCGCTCCAGTGTCACTTGTACTTGAGAATATAGAAATATACAAAAAAAAGAGGATTACGGTACAATTAGAGCTCTCTGGTCCTAAGGATGGACCAGGTGACACAAAAAAAGTACCTGAAGCAGAGGCTAACAGAGGCGCCAAGCGGTGGAGGTGATTTTTATAGAAAAATATATGTGTATAGGAGTTATACTCGTCCACAGCTATGGATCGGGACAGGCAGCACAAGTGTTTCGGTGGGTCAAAGAATTACCCTTGCCCACTGTGGAGAAATAGAGGCGGTGCGGAGAGGAAGAGGAAAAAGCAACCCTTCGCACATGTTAAAAGAAAGATAAAACACGTACTAGGCGCCAAATCCCTTAGTCACTATTCGTGATGAGGTTTATATTTAGTTCTTTTTTGTATGTATAAAATAAGAAGACCTTCACCTGGGTCTAGTAAGGGATAAGAGCTTGGAGTTTAAGAAAACAACAAACCCTCCAGTGGTGATGTTAACAAGTGAAGATTATAAAATTCTTATTTTATACATTCAAAAAAGAACTAAATATAAACCTCATCACGAATAGTGACTAAGGGATTTGGCGCCTAGTACGTGTTTTCTCTTTCTTTTAACGTGTGCGAAGGGTTCCTTTTTCCTCTTCCTCTCCGAACCGCCTCTACTTGTACTTGAAGCAGAGTTCCTCATTTCTGAGGGTGCAGGGTTAGGTTAAAGCACTTAACCCCTCCTCCTCTGGTGTCAGCGCTAGTGATGAGCGGCAGGTGCCATATTCGATTTCGACGAAATTCGTGAATATTCGATAGTATATTTGTTTAATATTAGTCGAAATCGAATATTCGTCATTATTATAATATCACGATTTATTAAGCGATTTAAATAATCGCGATTGCGATTTCAACTTAAGGCTACTTTCCTATTGGTTTGATATCTAGAATTAGCGAAGATGACGAATATAACGAATGTATTCGTCATATTCCTCAAAACGAAGATAACGAAATATTCTCCATCTTCGTTTTAGCTACCTATTCGTCATCTTCGCTAATTCTAGCAATCAAATAAGAAAGTTGACTATAGAGACAGCTAAGTTTAATTCGCTATGCGATTTTATTACTTTTAATTTTTTTTTTAAACAAATTGAATAGTTAAATACTTCATTATTATAATGATTATATTTATAAAAAAAAGTGATATAATCGCATAGCGAATTAAACACAGCTGTCTCTATAGTCAACTTTCCTATTTGATTGCTAGAATTAGCGAAGTTGACGAATAGGTAGCTAAACCGAAGATGTAGAATACTTTGTTATCTTCGTTTTGAGCAATATGACGAATACATTCGATAATTGACAACAACGTAATTTTCGTGTAAGGCGATTTATCTTTGTATGTTCAATGCTCCCTAAAAGTTAGCTTAATACCACCATATTAAAGTTACAATCGCATTATGCGATAATGACAATTACGTAATTATCGATTAAGGCGATTTATCTTTGTATGTTTTTAATGCTCTCCAAAAGTTAGCTTAACACCATCATATAGTAACAATCGTATTACGCGATAATGACAACTACGTCATTATCGTGTAAGGCGTTTTTTTTTTTTTAATCTTCCCATATCGAGTATAGCGTGTTGAATCTTTCAATCCTAAAATTCGCTTCACATACAATTTATTAAACAGTGTTGGATATAGTTGGTAGACTACACATAATATTAAACAAGCTAAAATGTCTATAGAAAAATAAATGGCGGGACATTTACCTTAGCAGTGGCCATGAAAATCGAAATGCGATTTTAAATAAACGCGTTAACAACGATAAATTCGTATTTTTTTTCCCAAATGACAGAGCAGATTTGTGAACCCTCCCTTCTCCTAGCTTGAATAGCCAATGGGAATGGCCTGTCACACCTTAGCAACATCCATAGCAACCAATCGGTTAGTAGCCTGCCCCTTCACTATATAAATAAAGACACCGCCCGGTTGCCATTTTGTGGGTTTAGTTGTTGTAGTGAGAGGAGCAAGAGCATATGTCAGTCGAAATTGTGCAGAAATCGAAATTACAGTTTAAAATTATTAGATAGATAGAACTACACGGGAGGAGTTAGTTAATGACCTCAAATTAGCAGGGACCACAGTCACCAAGAAAACCATTGGAAACACATTACACCGCAATGGATTAAAATCCTGCAGGGCTCGCAAGGTCCCCCTGCTCAGGAAGGCACATGTGCAGGCCCGTCTGAAGTTTGCCAATGAACACCTGAATGATTCAGAGAGTGACTGGGAGAAGGTGCTGTGGTCTGATGAGACCAAAATAGAGCTCTTTGGCATTAACTCAACTCGCTGTGTTTGGAGGAAGAAAAATGCTGCCTATGACCCCCAAAACACCGTCCCCACCGTCAAGCATGGGGGTGGAAACATTTTGCTTTGGGGGTGTTTTTCTGCTAAGGGCACAGGACAACTTATTCGCATAAACGGGAAAATGGACGGAGCCATGTATCGTGAAATCCTGAGCGACAACCTCCTTCCCTCTGCCAGGAAACTGAAAATGGGTCGTGGATGGGTGTTCCAGCACGACAATGACCCAAAACATACAGCAAAGGCAACAAAGGAGTGGCTCAAGAAGAAGCACATTAAGGTCATGGAGTGGCCTAGTCAGTCTCCGGACCTTAATCCAATCGAAAACCTATGGAGGGAGCTCAAGCTCAGAGTTGCACAGAGACAGCCTCGAAACCTTAGGGATTTAGAGATGATCTGCAAAGAGGAGTGGACCAACATTCCTCCTAAAATGTGCGCAAACTTGGTCATCAATTACAAGAAACGTTTGACCTCTGTGCTTGCAAACAAGGGTTTTTCCACCAAGTATTAAGTCTTTTTTTGTTAGAGGGTTCAAATACTTATTTCACTCAATGAAATGCAAATCAGTTGCTATCTTTTATTTAAAGTTATTTTTTCGATTTTCCTTTTGATGTGCTATCTGCCACTGTTACAATAAACCTACCATTGAAATGATACTGTTCTGAGACTTTTCATTTCTTTGTCATTGGACAAACTTACAAAATCAGTGAGGGGTCAAATAATTATTTCCGCCACTGTATATAAATATAATATTTATATATAATTTTTAATATATTTAAAATGGGTAAATAAATACTAAATTTTTCAACCAAAAATTTGTATGTCAGATTGTGCTAGAAATATTGTCTGGGGGAGCAACAGTGGTTGAGCTTCTGGTAAACCTGTGGATGAGCAGCTGTTGTGACACCACAAGTCTCGGAATTCCCTGAAACCATAACGCATGCTGAAAAACATGGAAGTGCTGGATACTAAGCAGTCTCTGGCTGCAACTTGTAACTCTAGATAGGCTGCACTTTTATTAATGGATAGGGTGCATTTTTTATCAATGATTTATGCTTGCACTTGTAACTCCTCTGTGCATTAACGTAACCCTGCACCCTCAGGAATGATGAACTGCGCTCCAGTGTCACTTGTACTTGAGAATATAGAAATATACAAAAAAAAGAGGATTACGGTACAATTAGAGCTCTCTGGTCCTAAGGATGGACCAGGTGACACAAAAAAAGTACCTGAAGCAGAGGCTAACAGAGGCGCCAAGCGGTGGAGGTGATTTTTATAGAAAAATATATGTGTATAGGAGTTATACTCGTCCACAGCTATGGATCGGGACAGGCAGCACAAGTGTTTCGGTGGGTCAAAGAATTACCCTTGCCCACTGTGGAGAAATAGAGGCGGTGCGGAGAGGAAGAGGAAAAAGCAACCCTTCGCACATGTTAAAAGAAAGATAAAACACGTACTAGGCGCCAAATCCCTTAGTCACTATTCGTGATGAGGTTTATATTTAGTTCTTTTTTGTATGTATAAAATAAGAAGACCTTCACCTGGGTCTAGTAAGGGATAAGAGCTTGGAGTTTAAGAAAACAACAAACCCTCCAGTGGTGATGTTAACAAGTGAAGATTATAAAATTCTTATTTTATACATTCAAAAAATAACTAAATATAAACCTCATCACGAATAGTGACTAAGGGATTTGGCGCCTAGTACGTGTTTTCTCTTTCTTTTAACGTGTGCGAAGGGTTCCTTTTTCCTCTTCCTCTCCGAACCGCCTCTACTTGTACTTGAAGCAGAGTTCCTCATTTCTGAGGGTGCAGGGTTAGGTTAAAGCACTTAACCCCTCCTCCTCTGGTGTCAGCGCTAGTGATGAGCGGCAGGTGCCATATTCGATTTCGACGAAATTCGTGAATATTCGATAGTATATTTGTTTAATATTAGTCGAAATCGAATATTCGTCATTATTATAATATCACGATTTATTAAGCGATTTAAATAATCGCGATTGCGATTTCAACTTAAGGCTACTTTCCTATTGGTTTGATATCTAGAATTAGCGAAGATGACGAATATAACGAATGTATTCGTCATATTCCTCAAAACGAAGATAACGAAATATTCTCCATCTTCGTTTTAGCTACCTATTCGTCATCTTCGCTAATTCTAGCAATCAAATAAGAAAGTTGACTATAGAGACAGCTAAGTTTAATTCGCTATGCGATTTTATTACTTTTAATTTTTTTTTTAAACAAATTGAATAGTTAAATACTTCATTATTATAATGATTATATTTATAAAAAAAAGTGATATAATCGCATAGCGAATTAAACACAGCTGTCTCTATAGTCAACTTTCCTATTTGATTGCTAGAATTAGCGAAGTTGACGAATAGGTAGCTAAACCGAAGATGTAGAATACTTTGTTATCTTCGTTTTGAGCAATATGACGAATACATTCGATAATTGACAACAACGTAATTTTCGTGTAAGGCGATTTATCTTTGTATGTTCAATGCTCCCTAAAAGTTAGCTTAATACCACCATATTAAAGTTACAATCGCATTATGCGATAATGACAATTACGTAATTATCGATTAAGGCGATTTATCTTTGTATGTTTTTAATGCTCTCCAAAAGTTAGCTTAACACCATCATATAGTAACAATCGTATTACGCGATAATGACAACTACGTCATTATCGTGTAAGGCGTTTTTTTTTTTTTAATCTTCCCATATCGAGTATAGCGTGTTGAATCTTTCAATCCTAAAATTCGCTTCACATACAATTTATTAAACAGTGTTGGATATAGTTGGTAGACTACACATAATATTAAACAAGCTAAAATGTCTATAGAAAAATAAATGGCGGGACATTTACCTTAGCAGTGGCCATGAAAATCGAAATGCGATTTTAAATAAACGCGTTAACAACGATAAATTCGTATTTTTTTTCCCAAATGACAGAGCAGATTTGTGAACCCTCCCTTCTCCTAGCTTGAATAGCCAATGGGAATGGCCTGTCACACCTTAGCAACATCCATAGCAACCAATCGGTTAGTAGCCTGCCCCTTCACTATATAAATAAAGACACCGCCCGGTTGCCATTTTGTGGGTTTAGTTGTTGTAGTGAGAGGAGCAAGAGCATATGTCAGTCGAAATTGTGCAGAAATCGAAATTACAGTTTAAAATTATTAGATAGATAGAACTACACGGGAGGAGTTAGTTAATGACCTCAAATTAGCAGGGACCACAGTCACCAAGAAAACCATTGGAAACACATTACACCGCAATGGATTAAAATCCTGCAGGGCTCGCAAGGTCCCCCTGCTCAGGAAGGCACATGTGCAGGCCCGTCTGAAGTTTGCCAATGAACACCTGAATGATTCAGAGAGTGACTGGGAGAAGGTGCTGTGGTCTGATGAGACCAAAATAGAGCTCTTTGGCATTAACTCAACTCGCTGTGTTTGGAGGAAGAAAAATGCTGCCTATGACCCCCAAAACACCGTCCCCACCGTCAAGCATGGGGGTGGAAACATTTTGCTTTGGGGGTGTTTTTCTGCTAAGGGCACAGGACAACTTATTCGCATAAACGGGAAAATGGACGGAGCCATGTATCGTGAAATCCTGAGCGACAACCTCCTTCCCTCTGCCAGGAAACTGAAAATGGGTCGTGGATGGGTGTTCCAGCACGACAATGACCCAAAACATACAGCAAAGGCAACAAAGGAGTGGCTCAAGAAGAAGCACATTAAGGTCATGGAGTGGCCTAGTCAGTCTCCGGACCTTAATCCAATCGAAAACCTATGGAGGGAGCTCAAGCTCAGAGTTGCACAGAGACAGCCTCGAAACCTTAGGGATTTAGAGATGATCTGCAAAGAGGAGTGGACCAACATTCCTCCTAAAATGTGCGCAAACTTGGTCATCAATTACAAGAAACGTTTGACCTCTGTGCTTGCAAACAAGGGTTTTTCCACCAAGTATTAAGTCTTTTTTTGTTAGAGGGTTCAAATACTTATTTCACTCAATGAAATGCAAATCAGTTGCTATCTTTTATTTAAAGTTATTTTTTCGATTTTCCTTTTGATGTGCTATCTGCCACTGTTACAATAAACCTACCATTGAAATGATACTGTTCTGAGACTTTTCATTTCTTTGTCATTGGACAAACTTACAAAATCAGTGAGGGGTCAAATAATTATTTCCGCCACTGTATATAAATATAATATTTATATATAATTTTTAATATATTTAAAATGGGTAAATAAATACTAAATTTTTCAACCAAAAATTTGTATGTCAGATTGTGCTAGAAATATTGTCTGGGGGAGCAACAGTGGTTGAGCTTCTGGTAAACCTGTGGATGAGCAGCTGTTGTGACACCACAAGTCTCGGAATTCCCTGAAACCATAACGCATGCTGAAAAACATGGAAGTGCTGGATACTAAGCAGTCTCTGGCTGCAACTTGTAACTCTAGATAGGCTGCACTTTTATTAATGGATAGGGTGCATTTTTTATCAATGATTTATGCTTGCACTTGTAACTCCTCTGTGCATTAACGTAACCCTGCACCCTCAGGAATGATGAACTGCGCTCCAGTGTCACTTGTACTTGAGAATATAGAAATATACAAAAAAAAGAGGATTACGGTACAATTAGAGCTCTCTGGTCCTAAGGATGGACCAGGTGACACAAAAAAAGTACCTGAAGCAGAGGCTAACAGAGGCGCCAAGCGGTGGAGGTGATTTTTATAGAAAAATATATGTGTATAGGAGTTATACTCGTCCACAGCTATGGATCGGGACAGGCAGCACAAGTGTTTCGGTGGGTCAAAGAATTACCCTTGCCCACTGTGGAGAAATAGAGGCGGTGCGGAGAGGAAGAGGAAAAAGCAACCCTTCGCACATGTTAAAAGAAAGATAAAACACGTACTAGGCGCCAAATCCCTTAGTCACTATTCGTGATGAGGTTTATATTTAGTTCTTTTTTGTATGTATAAAATAAGAAGACCTTCACCTGGGTCTAGTAAGGGATAAGAGCTTGGAGTTTAAGAAAACAACAAACCCTCCAGTGGTGATGTTAACAAGTGAAGATTATAAAATTCTTATTTTATACATTCAAAAAATAACTAAATATAAACCTCATCACGAATAGTGACTAAGGGATTTGGCGCCTAGTACGTGTTTTCTCTTTCTTTTAACGTGTGCGAAGGGTTCCTTTTTCCTCTTCCTCTCCGAACCGCCTCTACTTGTACTTGAAGCAGAGTTCCTCATTTCTGAGGGTGCAGGGTTAGGTTAAAGCACTTAACCCCTCCTCCTCTGGTGTCAGCGCTAGTGATGAGCGGCAGGTGCCATATTCGATTTCGACGAAATTCGTGAATATTCGATAGTATATTTGTTTAATATTAGTCGAAATCGAATATTCGTCATTATTATAATATCACGATTTATTAAGCGATTTAAATAATCGCGATTGCGATTTCAACTTAAGGCTACTTTCCTATTGGTTTGATATCTAGAATTAGCGAAGATGACGAATATAACGAATGTATTCGTCATATTCCTCAAAACGAAGATAACGAAATATTCTCCATCTTCGTTTTAGCTACCTATTCGTCATCTTCGCTAATTCTAGCAATCAAATAAGAAAGTTGACTATAGAGACAGCTAAGTTTAATTCGCTATGCGCGATTCCATCATAAGAGGTGTGAAGTTTGAGGAGAATGGTGTTGTGAGATGTCTCCCTGGTGCTACCGCTAGCAGGGATAGACGACGGATCGTTAATATTGTTAGGCAAGCAAAGCAGGAAAGGGAAGTGGATGTTATTCTCCATCTTGGGACAAACGATCTGGCTTGCAATGAGGTTTCAAAGGTGAAAGAAGCTTTTCACACACTTGGAAAGGATATACAGGAGGTTGCATCAACTGTTTCATTCTCTGCAGTTTTGCCTGTGCATAACCTTCAGCATGACAGGAAGATGCGCATTAAGGAATTCAATGTATGGCTTGGTGAATGGTGTCTGAACCAAGGGTTTGGCTTTGTGTCTCATGTTAGCTCTTGTTGGAATGGAAAAGAACTGTACAAGAAAGATGGTTTGCACCTTTCTCTCAAAGGAACGAATGTCCTCGGTGAACAGTTCCAGGTATTTGCTAAGAAGCATTTAAACTAGGAAAGGGGGGCAAAAGAGTGATAATCCAGCAGTCCAACTGCCCCCCGAAACAATGCCAGAAAAGGGCAGTAGCACAAAGGTTAAGAAATGACAAGCTCAGAGTCTTGTCTACAAATGCTCGCAGTCTAGGAAATAAGATCAATGAACTTGAGGCTATAATGGCATCTGAGAATATAGATGTAGTGGCTGTTACTGAGACGTGGTTCAAGGGGAGTAATGACTGGGATATATCAATACCAGGGTTCTCTCTATACAGGAAAGACAGAGAAGGCAAGAAGGGGGGAGGGGTGGCCCTGTATGTGAAAGATAACCTAAAATCTAATTTGATACAAGTTAGTGAGAACAATTTAGAGTCAGTTTGGGTTACCGTGCAGCTTGATAATCATAAGGCAACTCGTGTAGGTGTGATATATAGACCACCTAGCCAAGTCAAAGAATTAGATGATCTACTAGTTGAGGAAATAGCTAAAATGACATTGAAGGGGGAAGTTATCATTATGGGAGACTTCAATCTTCCAGATGTAAACTGGAAAACCAAAATAGCTAGTTCTGCCAGGAGTACAGATATTCTAAATTCCCTACTGGGATTATCTCTACAGCAAGTAGTGGAGGAGCCAACCCGGAAGGAGGCCATTTTAGATTTAGTATTCACAAATGGGAATTTGGTATCTGATATTACTGTAGGGGAAAGCTTGGGATCTAGTGATCACCAGTCAGTGTGGTTTACTATAAGTACAGTGACTGAGTCACACCACACAAAAACAAAAGTTTTAGATTTTAGAAAAACAGACTTTTCTAAAATTAGATTACTGGTATACAAGTCCCTATCAGACTGGAACAGTTTCATTGGAGTCCAGGAGAAATGGGACTACTTAAAAGTGGCACTATTGAAGGAAACAGAAAATTGCATTAGGCTTGTCAGTAAAAGCAAAAAAAGGAAGAGACCACTGTGGTACTCAGCAGAAGTGGCCAAAATCATTAAAAACAAAAAGATAGCATTTAGGAATTATAAAAAAAAACAAAACGAGGATGACAGACAAATTTATAAGATTAGGCAGAGAGAGGCCAAACAAGTTATAAGAGCTTCCAAAGCACAGGCAGAAGAGAAATTAGCTCAGTCAGGAAAAAAAGGCCAGAAGGCATTCTTCAGATACATAAATGAAAAAAGGAAACTAAAACAAGGAATTACCAAATTAAAAACAAAAGAAGGAATGTATATAGAAGAAGATAAAGAACTAGCTGACTGCCTCAATGAATATTTCTGTTCAGTTTTTACAAAGGAAAATGAAGGAGAAGGACCTCAGTTAGGAAAGAAGACTAATGAATCTTTTGATGCATGTGTCTTTACAGAGGAAGAGGTTCTAAGTCAGCTGTCTAAAATTAATACAAATAAGTCACAGGGGCCTGATGGGATACACCCAAAGCTATTAAAAGAGCTCAGCGTTGAACTAGCAAAACCATTAACAGATTTATTTAACCAATCGCTGGCAACAGGAGTCGTCCCAGAAGATTGGAAATTAGCAAATGTTGTGCCCATTCATAAGAAAGGTAGTAGGGAGGAATCGGGCAACTATAGGCCAGTAAGCCTGACATCAATAGTGGGGAAATTAATGGAAACCATACTTAAGGAGAGGATTGTGGAACATCTAAAATCCCATGGATTGAAAGATGAAAAACAGCATGGGTTTACTTCAGGGAGATCATGTCAAACTAATCTTATTGATTTTTTCGATTGGGTGACTAAAATAATAGATGGAGGAGGTGCAGTAGACATCGCTTATCTAGACTTTAGTAAGGCTTTTGATACTGTCCCACATAGAAAGCTTATCAATAAAGTGCAGTCTTTGGGCTTGGACTCCCATATTGTTGAATGGATTAGGCAGTGGCTGAGGGACAGGCAACAGAGGGTTGTAGTCAATGGAGTATATTCAGACCAAGGTCTTGTTACCAGTGGGGTACCTCAGGGATCTGTTCTGGGACCCATATTGTTTAATATCTTTATCAGCGAAATTGCAGAAGGCCTCGATGGTAAGGTGTGTCTTTTTGCTGATGACACAAAGATTTGTAACAGGGTTGATGTTCCTGGAGGGATACACCAAATGGAAAAGGACTTAGGAAAACTAGAGGAATGGTCAAAAATATGGCAACTAAAATTTAATGTTGATAAGTGCAAGATAATGCACCTGGGCCGTAGAAACCCAAGAGCAGAATATAAAATCAGTGATACAGTCCTAACCTCAGTATCTGAGGAAAGGGATTTGGGGGTCATTATTTCAGAAGACTTAAAGGCAGGCAGACAATGTCATAGAGCAGCAGGAAATGCTAGCAGAATGCTGGGGTGTATAGGGAGAGGCATTACTAGTAGAAAGAGGGAGGTGCTCATGCCGCTCTACAGAGCACTAGTGAGACCTCATTTGGAGTATTGTGCTCAGTACTGGAGACCATATCTCCAGAAGGATATTGATACTTTGGAGAGAGTTCAGAGAAGAGCTACTAAACTGGTACATGGATTGCAGGATAAAACTTACCAGGAAAGATTAAAGGACCTTAACATGTATAGCTTGGAAGAAAGACGAGACAGAGGGGATATGATAGAAACTTTTAAATACATAAAGGGAATCAACAAAGTAAAAGAGGAGAGAATATTTAAAAGAAGAAAAACTGCTACAAGAGGACATAGTTTTAAATTAGAGGGGCAAAGGTTTAAAAGTAATATCAGGAAGTATTACTTTACTGAGAGAGTAGTGGATGCATGGAATAGCCTTCCTGCAGAAGTGGTAGCTGCAAATACAGTGGAGGAGTTTAAGCATGCATGGGATAGGCATAAGGCCATCCTTCATATAAGATAGGGCCAGGGGCTATCCATAGTATTTAGTATATTGGGCAGACTGGATGGGCCAAATGGTTCTTATCTGCCGACACATTCTATGTTTCTATGTTTCTATGTTTCTATGATTTTATTACTTTTAATTTTTTTTTTAAACAAATTGAATAGTTAAATACTTCATTATTATAATGATTATATTTATAAAAAAAAGTGATATAATCGCATAGCGAATTAAACACAGCTGTCTCTATAGTCAACTTTCCTATTTGATTGCTAGAATTAGCGAAGTTGACGAATAGGTAGCTAAACCGAAGATGTAGAATACTTTGTTATCTTCGTTTTGAGCAATATGACGAATACATTCGTCATATTCGCTAATTCTACCATCCAACCATAGTAAACCAGGTTCAAGTTGAAATAGCAATTCGATTAGTTAAAGTTAAAATAATCGAATTTCAATTTTAATATAGCACTGCTATATTCTTTATTTGTTAATTCTAGCCTAATATGGACTATAGCAGTGCTAAGCTTAAATCAAAATTCCATTATTATAAATTTGAATTAATCACATTGCTATTTCTACTTGCACCTGGTTTACATTACTATGGCTAAATATTCTACAGCTGCCTCAATTTAAGTTATAATCGTATTACGCGATAATGACAACAACGTAATTTTCGTGTAAGGCGATTTATCTTTGTATGTTCAATGCTCCCCAAAAGTTAGCTTAATACCACCATATTAAAGTTACAATCGCATTATGCGATAATGACAATTACGTAATTATCGATTAAGGCGATTTATCTTTGTATGTTTTTAATGCTCTCCAAAAGTTAGCTTAACACCATCATATAGTAACAATCGTATTACGCGATAATGACAACTACGTCATTATCGTGTAAGGCGTTTTTTTTTTTTTTAATCTTCCCATATCGAGTATAGCGTGTTGAATCTTTCAATCCTAAAATTCGCTTCACATACAATTTATTAAACAGTGTTGGATATAGTTGGTAGACTACACATAATATTAAACAAGCTAAAATGTCTATAGAAAAATAAATGGCGGGACATTTACCTTAGCAGTGGCCATGAAAATCGAAATGCGATTTTAAATAAACGCGTTAATAACGATAAATTCGTATTTTTTTTCCCAAATGACAGAGCAGATTTGTGAACCCTCCCTTCTCCTAGCTTGAATAGCCAATGGGAATGGCCTGTCACACCTTAGCAACATCCATAGCAACCAATCGGTTAGTAGCCTGCCCCTTCACTATATAAATAAAGACACCGCCCGGTTGCCATTTTGTGGGTTTAGTTGTTGTAGTGAGAGGAGCAAGAGCATATGTCAGTCGAAATTGTGCAGAAATCGAAATTACAGTTTAAAATTATTAGATAGATAGATAGGGTTTAGGACAGTGAATAATTATATAGTTTGTAGGGTGCAGGGTAGGTCATAAAGTTAGTTTAGGCAGTGTTAGGGCTCAGTTTATTATATAAAGTTCAGTGTAGAGTAGGGACTAGTTAGTTTGAATTGATTAAATACAGATAGGGAATTAGATAGTACTTTCAGGATAAATTAGCTTAGTTCTTAGGGTTTAGTGTAGGATCAACTTTATTATTTCCAGTTATAGTTAGGGTTTAGGTTAACTTTTCATATAACAGCTTAGTGTAGGGTTTTAGTTTAGTGTCCTTCTGTGTAAATTTGTAGTCTTTATTGTCTGTTCCGAGTTTGTTCATTTTGTCCTAGTCCGTCCGTCCGTCCGTCTGTCTTTGTCTTTGTGCCGTTGTAGGTAGTTAGGAGAAAAAAAAAAACTTTTAGTGTTACTTGTCTTTGTTTTGTCTTAGTCCGTGTTTTTGTAGTTAGTTTAAAAAAAAAAAAAAAGCAAAAAAAAAAGTTTTAGTGTTACTTGTCTTCGTTTTGTCTTAGTCCGTGTTTTTGTAGTTAGTTAAAAAAAAAAAAGCCCAAAAAAAGTTTTACTGTTACTTGTCTTCGTTTTGTCTTAGTCCGTGTCTTTGTAGTTAGGTCACAAAAAAAACAAAAAAGCAAAAAAAAAGTTTTAGTGTTACTTGTTTTCGTTTTGTCTTAGTCCGTGTCTTTGTAGTTAGGTCAAAATAAACAAAAAAACAAAAAAAACGTTTTAGTGTTACTTGTCTTCGTTTTGTCTCAGTCCGTGTCTTTGTAGTTAGTTTAATTTTAGTTACTAGTGCAAAATAATAAAAAAATATATATATTAATAATTAATCTTTAATTTCTTTTTGGTTTCTATAACTTTTAATTTATTTTTTTTGGTATTTTATATCATTTGTTTTTTTTTGTCACCGGCCCAATAAAGTTTATCCCCTATATTTATATATATTTTATTTTTTGTTGGTTCTTCCAAAAATGAGCCACAAAGGCGAGGCACGCAGTCAGAGCAGTAGGGGCAGGAGAAGGAACGCTGCTGGACAGCAGCCAGCAGTCAGTGGAGCACGCCTGATCCCAGATTTTTTTGCGCGTGGCAGCCGCCCAATTGGTTCAGACGAGGCGGATGCAATTGTGGCATATGTGGCACAATCCAGTGCCACAGATTCATCCGCCCAGGCTCGCAGCAGGAGCAGCAGCATCAGCAGCGGTGGGGCAACTCCTCCTCCTGCTTCACCACCCCCCAGTCCCCAAGATGATACCCTGCTCCTGTTTAGCGACAGTGAGAGGGACATCTTGGGGGACTTAATGCAGGAGGGTGAACTTGAATTTAGTCCACCCAATTGTCAGGACCTTATGGAAGGGGTAGAGGAGGAGGATGGGGTACCTCCTGTGAGTACCCCAGTGATATCCCCTCCAACGGGTGCGGGTGGGGTAAGCCACACTACTCCCGCACCTAGTCAGACTCAGGTGTCAGTGAGGGGACAGCAGAGCCATAGCAGGGGCTCCCCGTTAGCTGTTCCTCTCGGTCCATCACATGGGGGCCTTGAGTCTGAGGAGGTGTCACGGCCATGCCCATGACCGTGACTCTTTTACCGCATGCGGTTGCCTGCGGTTTTGTATGGGCGTTCAACCACGGGTGAGGGCCGCTTGTCTGTGGCCTCACTTGTGGTTGCCGCGGGCAACCAGTGTTGCATTTTGCAGCAGAGCAGCCTGAGCGTTCCTAGGCAGCTTGCTGCCCTGGCATACGGTCACACCTAGCAACCTTTTTGTTAGGTGTGTGTTGTGTGCACCGTGTGGTATGTTATTGTGTGCACTTTCCCTTTATGTATGTGTGTTTTCCCTTCTGTGGCATTGGAAGGGTTAATTTCCTTCCCAGTGTGTGTGTGATGTCACTGGGTGTGTCCAACCTTTGGGTGTGGCCACTTTGGCCTATATATACCCTCTCTCCAGCAGGGCTCAGTAGGTTGCTTCAGTCTTGCTAGCTGAGGCAGCCTCCTGTGCTTTCCATTCCTCTGTGAGAGCCACTACTGTGGTCATAGGTTTAAGTTCAGGTTTTATGTCTTATTAAGTTTATGCTTACCTGTATGTGTCATGTCTGGGTGGTGGTCTGTTGGGATTTTCCTATGTTGGTTTGTGCAGCTAATGGTTCTGGATTCTCTATCTCAGGGATCCAGTCAGCAAGGCTGTGGCAGGTTGGTTGAGCTACTGAGTTCACCTGCCATTTCCGTTAGTCTGTTTGTTTCCCCTTTTTCCCAACAGCTTGGCCGTTGAGACTCCTGCTCCTCCGTGCCTAGGAGGAGTGGGTCGTCTTACTCAGCTCCTAGCTTAGGGCCATCTTGAGGGCTAGCAGGGACTTCTAGGTTCCAGAGCATGAGCCCTCCTACCATCAAGGTTGGCTCATGTAGCTAGGAGCCAGGGTCAGGTTAGGGATGCGTTTAGGAGGTGACCTGCTCCCTAATCCTGTTTGTCCTGGTCAAGCAGCCATACCATCACCTGGCTGCACACGGCTGAGGATTTCCCCCATCCTCAGCCGTGACAGGAGGAGGGTGACACAGAGTGTGTGCCACCTCCTTCGTCACGTGACAGCAGCACTGACGAAGGTAGGCAGGCGAGGCAATTGGTGCACCAGGTCACAAGGGAGCCCAGTGTCAGGGGCTCCACTGGTAAGAGCGGCAGGCAGCAGCAGGCAGCTCCTACTGTGCGCACCGAGCCTGAACAGGCGCGGGTATCCTCCGCCCCATCTGACCAGAGGTTTGGGTGGAAGTCGCCTGTTTGGGCCTATTTCACCCTGGCAGCAGATGATGTCACAATTGGCATATGTCAGCTATGCCATGCCAGGGTGAGGAGAGGGAAGTGTTTGGCTCGGCTGGGTACCACTGCTCTGACCCAGCACCTTAGAGTCAATCACTGGCGGGAGTGGGAAGAGATGCGTGGTGGTCGTAGCAGCAGCGCCACCACCAGTGTGCAGGGGCCAGCACCTCCTGCCACTGTTCAGCATCAGCAGCAACCGCAGACTCAAATTGAGTCCCACTCCACCACTCCCTCTCCTAGAGGTACTGGTAACGGCAGCCATACCTCTGCCTCCACTGCACCCTCCTCCAGGTCCTCCTCCTCTGCCGTCCGGCGCCAGCCCTCAATTGCTGAGGCTTTGGAACGCACCGCGCCCTACACCCCCGGGGACAGACGCGTGAGTTCTCTCAATGGGCTCCTGGCAAGGGTTATTGCCCAACATCTGCTGCCCTTCAACCTTGTGGATAGCAATCCATTCAGCCAGATGTTGGAGCAGGCCCAACCTAGATGGCGTGTCCCCAGCCGCCATTTCTTCGCCAGGACCGGCGTCCCTGCCCTCCACCAGCATGTGGGGCAGAATGTATCCCTGTCGCTGGATCATGCTGTCAGCGACAGGGTGCATCTGACCATGGATGCCTGGACCAGCAGGCATGGGCAGGGGCGCTACATTAGTTTTACCGCCCATTGGGTTTCCCTCCGAGGCGCCAGGGAGGGAACAGCGGCATCAGAGTTTGTGGTGCCGCCACGGGGTGTCCAGGGTGGAAACACTTTCCTCCCTCAAGCCACTGTCTCCACAGCTGCTGAGCCCCCCAGCAAGCGACCCCGTAGCTATGCAAGTGTGGGGCACGTTCGCTGCCAGGCCGTGCTCCAGCTTGTTAGCTTAGGGGAACGGAGACACACTGGACCTGATGTTCTATCAGCACTACAGGATCAGGTCCAGAAGTGGCTGACACCCCGAAGGCTCCAGGCAGGTATGGTTGTATGTGACAACGGCAGCAACCTCCTCGCCGCCCTCCATGCTGGCAGTCTGACACACGTCCCCTGCATGGCACATGTCCTCAACCTGGTTGTCCAGAAATACCTACGTACATTTCCAGGGTTGAGTGACATTGTGCAACGTGTCCGTCGGATTGCCAGCCACTTCCGACGCTCCCCAACTGCCTCCGCGTCCCTTTCCAGACTGCAGCAGGACAACAGCCTGCCCCCTCACAGGCTGATTGTCGACAGCGTGACGCGGTGGAACTCCACCCTCCACATGCTGGAGAGGTTGTGGGAGCAGAGAAGGGCGGTGAGGGAATACCTGCTTGACCTAGGCACTCCAGGGCCAACCAACACACTCCCATACATCACTAATGCGGAGTGGGGGCAGATACAGCAGGTCTGCCACGTGTTGGCCCCATTTGAGCAGGCCACCAAGATGGTCAGCGGGGAGCATGTCGCCTCAATGACGTGCTCCCCTTAGTGTTCCTGCTGGACAGGACACTAGATCGCCTGCTCGAGGCTGGGGAGAGTGCCTTGGTGGAGCAAGATGAGGCGGCCTTGCTCCACCAGGACCAGGCCCAGGACGACGTGGAGGAGGAGGAAGACATTCACGACGTCCAGGAGTCTGCGCCTGGTCAGGTGGGAGAGGCGGTGTCGGGGGCACCGTTAGTCCGGGGGTGGGGCAGCAGCAACAGGGACCATCATGAACAGCAGCAAGAGGACCAGGATGTCATGGTCCCTGGCAGCCATGAGGAGGCACAGCAGGCTGTCCTCTTCCCTATGGCTGCCCACATGCTGCGCTGCCTTAGGAGGGACCCCCGGATCAGGAAACTGAAGGAGAGTGACGATTTCTGGTTGGCCACCCTTTTAGACCCTAGATGCAAGGGGAAGCTGGAGCAGTTCATCCCAGCCAGCCGGAGACAGGCCCGGATTGAAAAACTGCGGTCCTGTCTCATCAAACGGCTGAAGGAGGCTAACCCACGGCCTCAGGCTCCAGTTCTCCCCGCCCATCTCACCCAGCCGACGGCTGGTCCCAGCTGCACCAGCCGACTTGTTGACCTTATGGGTGAGATGAGGCAGTTCTACCAGTCTGCGCGACCCAGTAGCAGCAGCAGAAGCAGCAGCAGTCACCACCAGCGGCTGGCCCGCATGGTGGCTGACTACATGGGGTCAGTCGGTGCTTCCGACAGCATGAGCACAGACGACCCCATGGAGTACTGGGTTGCCAGGCTGGACACCTGCCGTGAGCTCGCTCAGTATGCGCTGGAGCTATTGTCTTGCCCCCCCTCCAGCGTACTGTCTGAGTGGACTTTTAGCGCGGCAGGTGGGGTGGTCACGGACAAGAGGACCCGTCTGTCCACTGACTCCGTGGACAGACTCACCTTCATCAAGATGAACGAGTCCTGGATCGGCAGTGACTTATTGGCCCCCGCTGTCGGTTCAGGACATTGAGACGTCCCTTGTCCATCACTCTCCTTTTCTCTCCCTCCAAAAATCCGTTGTTTTTTAATCATTTTAACTTACTTATTGATATTTTTAATTATTTATTAACTTATTTATTTATTTATTTATATTTATGAATTTATTTATTAATTACTAGTTATGAATTTTTTGATGAATTTTGAAATGTATTTTTCTATTTATTATATATATATTTATTTATTATTTTGCATTATATTTTATCTATTTATTACTTTATTAATCATGGATTTTAAAATTTATATATATATATATATATATATATATATATATATATGTATTTATTAGTTTTTAAAAATGTAATATAATCATGTATGTTTGATTTCACTAATAGTGTGTATTATTTAATATTTTTATTATTTATATATTGATTATCGATTTTATTTATTTTAATGTATTGATCATGTTTTAATAAATATTTTTATTGATTTTTGTTAATTTTTAATATATTGATAGTTATATTTACATGTATATTATATTTTTAAATTTATTTAATGTATAATATGCTCATTTTTAAAATTATGAAATGTACAGTTGGGTTTTATTTATATTTATGTATTGATTAATTTCAGTATTGATCCATTTTTTAATAATCACACATTATTTATTTTTAAGTAATTAGTGTGCATGACCACACAGCACACAATCAGACCTAAGTAGTCTGCTCCAGGTTTCCAGATCAGGCACATGGAAGATGAAGCAGAACACTGTGTTTTCGCTTACAACGACATCATGTGTTTTCTCGAAGGCAGAGTGGTGTGGAATTGTCGGTGTTTAGCAGCAGCTCTTTCGTTCCTCCTCATGTCTGTGAGGAGGAATGTGTCCCGACGCTCCACCCACCCATACACGATCAGTATCGCACACACGCTAGTCTACATCCAACTGCTACACCCATCCCTCATGTGCCTTTGTGAGCACCAAAGGCAGTGATGGGCCAAGTTTCATCGGGCGGAGTCTGGAAGCGCTCCGCCGTGATCCAACGGGGGAAACGCAAACTTCCTTAGGCGATGAAGCAGCGTTGTTCCAAAGCTGATGAAAGGGTCCACATTGGGGCTTCCACCAGTGAGCAACCTGCATGATCTCTTGACGGTCATAGGGTCTAACGATCCATTTAAAATGGCTATTTTGAACAACCGGGGTATTGATGTCAGGCGCAAAGGGTGCATACATGAGCATGGCACAGCGGATCGCCAACAATGTCATCCAGCACAGTGCATTTTTCAAGCTGTTTAGAGGGAAACATGTGTTCTTCAGTTACATAGAACTGACAGAAAACTGTTTGTGCATAACGATTAGCAGTTTGGCTCCTGTACACGGACCCATAAAAATTTATGGATCAGTATTCAGTGCTTGTGCTATGCGTTGACATCACGCATTCCTACCGCATGTATAAATTGAAAGTGAGAAAGAAGTTTAATTCTTTTTTAGTTTTATTAAATTTTTATTCTTTGAGGATTTATATAAATTTACAGTAATACGCTCCTCTAAAATGCAGTTGTATGTAGAAGGAAAAAAAATCAGCACTTAAATAGATCTGATGTGGTAGGTAAATATATAGATTTTGTCTATAATGCAATATTAATATATCTATCTCACCCATTTCACCCTGGAAGCAATCAAATTTGCTAATAATGCTGAAATCAACATTCTATTGGACCGTATTACTGCACATAGATATACAATGTATATTTGAATTTTTTTATAATTATATAAAAAACATAATAAAAACGTAACCGTGATTAATAAAGCACAAACAGTTTACTGTCAGTTTTATGTAACTGAAGAACACATGTTTCCCTCTAAACAGCTTGAAAAATGCACTGGATGACAGTGTTGGCGATCCGCTGTGCCATGCTCAAGTATGCACCCTTTGCGCCTGACATCAATACCCCGGTTGTTCAAAATAGCCACTTTAAATGGATCGTTAGACCCTATGACCGTCAAGAGATCATGCAGGTTGCTCACTGGTGGAAGCCCCAATGTGGACCCTTTCATCAGCTTTGGAACAACGCTGCTTCATCGCCTAAGGGAGATTGCGTTTCCCCCGTTGGATCACGGCGGAACGCTTCCAGACTCCGCCCGATGAAACTTGGCTCATCACTGCCTTTGGTGCTCACAAAGGCACATGAGGGATGGGTGTAGCAATTGGATGTAGACTAGCGTGTGTGCGATACTGATCGTGTATGGGTGGGTGGAGCGTCGGGACACATTCCTCCTCACAGACATGAGGAGGAACGAAAGAGCCGCTGCTAAACACCGACAATTCCACAGCACTCTGCCTTCGAGAAAACACATGATGTCGTTGTAAGCGAAAACACAGTGTTCTGCTTCATCTTCCATGTGCCTGATCTGGAAATTGAGAGATCTATATGTACATGTTTATATATTTACATACATTTTATCGATATCTATAATGTATAAAATTAATATCAATATGTCTCAGTTGAGGTATGGTGTTGCCCGGGTCTGGTGGGGACCCATTCCCGGGAACACACTGCTGCTGCCCACATGTCACATGCTGTTGCTGATGCTGCTGTCGGAGATGTCTCAGTTGAGGTATGGTGTTGCACGGGTCTGGTGGGGGCCCATTCCCGGGAACACACTTCTGCTGCCCACATGTCACCTGCTGTTGCTGCTGCTGCTGTCGGAGATGTCTCAGTTGATGTATGGTGTTGCCCGGGTCTGGTGGGGGCCCATTCCTGGGAACACACTGCTGCTGCCCATATGTCACCTGCTGTTGCTGCTCCTGCTGTCCAAGATGTCTCAGTTGATGTATGGTTTTGCCCGGGTCTGGTGGGGTTCCATTCCCGTGAACACACCTTTGCTGCACACACATTGGCTGCTGCTGCCTGTCCCACGGAGTTAGGCCTAGATATTTATAGGCCTTATACTGCAATTTAAAATCAAGCTGCTGATGCTGCTGGTCATCTACCTCACGTTGAAATGTCAGTATGACTTTTAAAAAAACATTGACCATTTAAATCTGTCCTGCCGAGTTAGGCCGAGATATATATAGGCCTTATTATGCAATTTAAAATCAAGCTGCTGATGCTGATGATGCTTTTGGTCATGTACCTCACATTGAATTGTCAGTATGACTTTAAAAACAACGTTGGCTAGTGAATCCTATCCTGCCGAGTTAGGCCGAGATATATATAGGCCTTATACTGCATTTAAATACAAGCTGCTGATGATGCTGCTGGTCATCTACCTCACGTTGAATTGTCAGTATGACTTTTAAAACAACGTTGGCTAGTGAAGCCTGTTTTGCCGAGTTAGGCCGAGATATATACAGTCTTGTGAAAAAATTAGGACACCCTTTGAAAGCATGTGGTTTTTTGTAACATTTTTAATAAATGGTTATTTCATCTCCGTTTCAACAATACAGAGAGATTAAAGTAATCCGACTAAACAAAGAAAACTGAAGAAAAGTCTTTTCAAGATCTTCTGTAAATGTCATTCTACAAAAATGCCTATTCTAACTGAGGAAAAAGATAGGACACCCTTGCCCCTAATAGCGAGTGTTACCTCCTTTGGCTGAAATAACTGCAGTGAGACGGTTCTTGTAGCCATCTACCAGTCTTCGACATCGGTCTGAGGAAATTTTACCCCACTCCTCAATGCAGAACTTTTTCAGCTGTGAGATGTTTGAAGGGTTTCTTGCACGTACAGCCCTTTTCAAGTCACCCCACAGCATCTCAATGGGATTCAAATCTGGACTTTGACTTGGCCATTCCAGGACTCTCCATTTCTTCTTTTTCAGCCAATCTTTGGTTGATTTACTAGTATGTTTTGGGTCATTGTCATGTTGCATGGTCCAGTTCCGCTTCAGCTTTAATTTTCTAACTGATGGTCTCACATGTTCTTCAAGCACCTTCTGATACACAGTAGAATTCATCGTGGATTCTATGATGGTGAGCTGACCAGGTCCTGCTGCAGCAAAGCAGCCCCAAACCATGACACTTCCACCTCCATGCTTCACAGTTGGTATGAGGTTCTTTTCTTGGAATGCTGTGTTTGGTTTACGCCAAACATGTCCTCTGCTGTTGTGTCCAAATAATTCAATTTTGGACTCATCTGTCCAAAGAACATTATTCCAGAAGTCCTGGTCTTTGTCAACTTTATCGCTGGCAAATGTCAGTCTGGCCTCGATGTTTCTCTTGGAAAGCAAAGGTTTCCTCCTTGCACACCTCCCATGCAAGTTAAACTTGTACAGTCTCTTTCTGATTGTAGAGGCATGTACTTCTACATCAACAGTAGCCAGAGCCTGCTGTAGTTCTCGAGATGACACTTTAGGGTTTTTGGATACCTCTTTTAGCATCTTGCGGTCTGCTCTTGGGGTGAACTTGCTGGGGCGACCAGTCCTGGGCATGCTGGCAGTTGTTTTGAAAGCCCTCCACTTGTAGACTATCTTCCGGACAGTGGAATGGCTGATTTCAAAATCTTTTGAGATCTTTTTAAATCCCTTCCCAGACTCATAGGCTGCTACAATCTTTTTTCTGAAGTCCTCTGACAGCTCTTTTGCTCTCACCATGGTGCTCACTCTCACTTCAACAGTCAGGAGCACACCAAACTAAATGTCTGAGGTTTAAATAGGGCAAGCCTCATTCAACATGCAGAGTAACGATCTACTAATTATGTGCACCTGGTGTGATATACCTGTGTGAGATCTGAGCCAATTTAAGAGGGAATACATGTGAGGGTGTCCTATCTTTTTCCTCAGTTAGAATAGGCATTTTTGTAGAATGACATTTACAGAAGATCTTGAAAAGACTTTTCTTCAGTTTTATTTGTTTAGTTGGATTACTTTAATCTCTCTGTATTGTTGAAACGGAGATGAAATAACCATTTATTAAAAATGTTACAAAAAACCACATGCTTTCAAAGGGTGTCCTAATTTTTTCACATGACTGTATAGGCCTTATTCTGCAATTTAAATTCAAGCTGCTGATGCTTTTGGTCATCTACCTCACGTTGAATTGTCAGTATGACTTTTAAAACAACGTTGGCTAGTGAAGCCTGTCCTGCCGAGTTAGGCCGAGATACATATAGTCCTTATACTACAATTTAAATTCAAGCTGCTGATGCTGCTGCTCATGTACCTCACGTTGAATTGTCTGTATAACTTTTAAAACAACGTTGGCTAGTGAAGCCTGTCCTGCCCAGTTAGGCCGAGACATGTATAGGCCTTATACTGCAATTTAAATACAAGCTGCTGATGCTGCTGGTCATCTACCTCACGTTGAATTGTCAGTATGACTTTTAAAACAACGTTGGCTAGTGAAGCCTGTCCTGCCGAGTTAGGCCGAGATACATATGGTCCTTATACTACAATTTAAATTCAAGCTGCTGATGCTGCTGCTCATGTACCTCACGTTGAATTGTCTGTATAACTTTTAAAACAACGTTGGTTAGTGAAGCCTGTCCTGCCCAGTTAGGCCGAGACATGTATAGGCCTTATACTGCAATCTAAATACAAGCTGCTGATGCTGCTGGTCATCTACCTCACGTTGAATTGTCAGTATGACTTTTAAAACAACGTTGGCTAGTGAAGCCTGTCCTGCCGAGTTAGGCCGAGATACATATAGTCCTTATACTACAATTTAAATTCAAGCTGCTGATGCTGCTGCTCATGTACCTCACGTTGAATTGTCTGTATGACTTTTAAAACAACGTTGGTTAGTGAAGCCTGTCCTGCCGAGTTAGGCCGAGATATATATAGGCCTTATACTGCAATTTAAATTCAAGCTGCTGATGCTCATGTACCTCACGTTGAATTGTCTGTATGACTTTTAAAACAACGTTGGCTAGTGAAGCCTGTCCTGCCCAGTTAGGGCGAGATATATATAGGCCTTATACTGCAATTTAAATTCAAGCTGCTGATGCTGATGCTCATGTACCTCACGTTGAATTGTCTGTATGACTTTTAAAACAACGTTGGCTAGTGAAGCCTGTCCTGCCGAGTTAGGCCGAGATATATATAGGCCTTATACTGCAATTTAAATACAAGCTGCTGATGCTGCTGCTCATGTACCTCACGTTGAATTGTCTGTATGACTTTTAAAACAACGTTGGCTAGTGAAGCCTGTCCTGCCGAGTTAGGCCGAGATATATATAGGCCTTATACTGCAATTTAAATACAAGCTGCTGATGCTGCTGCTAATGTACCTCACGTTGAATTGTCTGTATGACTTTTAAAACAACGTTGGCTAGTGAAGCCTGTCCTGCCCAGTTAGGCCGAGATATATATAGGCATTATACTGCAATTTAAATACAAGCTGCTGATGCTGCTGCTCATGTACCTCACGTTGAATTGTCTGTATGACTTTTAAAACAACGTTGGCTAGTGAAGCCTGTCCTGCCCAGTTAGGCCGAGATATATATAGGCCTTATACTGCAATTTAAATACAAGCTGCTGATGCTGCTGCTCATGTACCTTACGTTGAATTGTCTGTATGACTTTTAAAACAACGTTGGCTAGTGAAGCCTGTCCTGCCGAGTTAGGCCAAGATATATATAGACCTTATACTGCAATTTAAATTCAAGCTGCTGATGCTGATGATGCTGCTGCTCATGTACCTCACGTTGAATTGTCTGTATGACTTTTAAAACAACGTTGGCTAGTGAAGCCTGTCCTGCCCAGTTAGGCCGAGATATATATAGGCCTTATACTGCAATTTAAATACAAGCTGCTGATGCTGCTGCTCATGTACCTCACGTTGAATTGTCTGTATGACTTTTAAAACAACGTTGGCTAGTGAAGCCTGTCCTGCCGAGTTAGGCCGAGATATATATAGGCCTTATACTGCAATTTAAATACAAGCTGCTGATGCTGCTGCTCATGTACCTCACGTTGAATTGTCTGTATGACTTTTAAAACAACGTTGGCTAGTGAAGCCTGTCCTGCCGAGTTAGGCCGAGATATATATAGGCCTTATACTGCATTTTAAATTCAAGCTGCTGATGCTGCTGCTCATGTACCTCACGTTGAATTGTCTGTATGACTTTTAAAACAACGTTGGCTAGTGAAGCCTGTCCTGCCCAGTTAGGCCGAGATATATATAGGCCTTATACTGCAATTTAAATTCAAGCTGCTGATGCTGCTGCTAATGTACCTCACGTTGAATTGTCTGTATGACTTTTAAAACAACGTTGGCTAGTGAAGCCTGTCCTGCCGAGTTAGGCCGAGATATATATAGGCCTTATACTGCAATTTAAATTCAAGCTGCTGATGCTGATGCTCATGTACCTCACGTTGAATTGTCTGTATGACTTTTAAAACAACGTTGGCTAGTGAAGCCTGTCCTGCCCAGTTAGGCCGAGATATATATAGGCCTTATACTGCAATTTAAATACAAGCTGCTGATGCTGCTGCTCATGTACCTCACGTTGAATTGTCTGTATGACTTTTAAAACAACGTTGGCTAGTGAAGCCTGTCCTGCCCAGTTAGGCCGAGATATATAAAGGCCTTATACTGCAATTTAAATTCAAGCTGTTGATGCTGCTGCTAATGTACCTCACGTTGAATTGTCTGTATGACTTTTAAAACAACGTTGGCTAGTGAAGCCTGTCCTGCCCAGTTAGGCCGAGATATATATAGGCCTTATACTGCAATTTAAATACAAGCTGCTGATGCTGCTGCTCATGTACCTCACGTTGAATTGTCTGTATGACTTTTAAAACAACGTTGGCTAGTGAAGCCTGTCCTGCCCAGTTAGGCCGAGATATATATAGGCCTTATACTGCAATTTAAATACAAGCTGCTGATGCTGCTGCTCATGTACCTCACGTTGAATTGTCTGTATGACTTTTAAAACAACGTTGGCTAGTGAAGCCTGTCCTGCTGAGTTAGGCCAAGATATATATAGGCCTTATACTGCAATTTAAATTCAAGCTGCTGATGCTGATGATGCTGCTGCTCATGTACCTCACGTTGAATTGTCTGTATGACTTTTAAAACAACGTTGGCTAGTGAAGCCTGTCCTGCCGAGTTAGGCCGAGATATATATAGGCCTTATACTGCAATTTAAATTCAAGCTGCTGATGCTGATGCTCATGTACCTCACGTTGAATTGTCTGTATGACTTTTAAAACAACGTTGGCTAGTGAAGCCTGTCCTGCCCAGTTAGGCCGAGATATATATAGGCCTTATACTGCAATTTAAATACAAGCTGCTGATGCTGCTGCTCATGTACCTCACGTTGAATTGTCTGTATGACTTTTAAAACAACGTTGGCTAGTGAAGCCTGTCCTGCCCAGTTAGGCCGAGATATATATATAGGCCTTATACTGCAATTTAAATTCAAGCTGCTGATGCTGCTGCTAATGTACCTCACGTTGAATTGTCTGTATGACTTTTAAAACAACGTTGGCTAGTGAAGCCTGTCCTGCCCAGTTAGGCCGAGATATATATAGGCCTTATACTGCAATTTAAATTCAAGCTGCTGATGCTGCTGCTAATGTACCTCACGTTGAATTGTCTGTATGACTTTTAAAACAACGTTGGCTAGTGAAGCCTGTCCTGCCCAGTTAGGGCGAGATATATATAGGCCTTATACTGCAATTTAAATACAAGCTGCTGATGCTGCTGCTCATGTACCTCACGTTGAATTGTCTGTATGACTTTTAAAACAACGTTGGCTAGTGAAGCCTGTCCTGCCCAGTTAGGCCGAGATATATATAGGCCTTATACTGCAATTTAAATACAAGCTGCTGGTGCTGCTGCTCATGTACCTCACGTTGAATTGTCTGTATGACTTTTAAAACAACGTTGGCTAGTAAAGCCTGTCCTTCCGAGTTAGGCCGAGATATATATAGGCCTTATACTGCAATTTAAATACAAGCTGCTGATGCTGATGATGCTGCTGCTCATGTACCTCACGTTGAATTGTCTGTATGACTTTTAAAACAACGTTGGCTAGTGAAGCCTGTCCTGCCGAGTTAGGCCGAGATATATATAGGCCTTATACTGCAATTTAAATTCAAGCTGCTGATGCTGATGCTCATGTACCTCACGTTGAATTGTCTGTATGACTTTTAAAACAACGTTGGCTAATGAAGCCTGTCCTGCCCAGTTAGGCCGAGATATATATAGGCCTTATACTGCAATTTAAATACAAGCTGCTGATGCTGCTGCTCATGTACCTCACGTTGAATTGTCTGTATGACTTTTAAAACAACGTTGGCTAGTGAAGCCTGTCCTGCAGAGTTAGGCCGAGATATATATAGGCCTTATACTGCAATTTAAATTCAAGCTGCTGATGCTGATGATGCTGCTGCTCATGTACCTCACGTTCAATTGTCAATATGACTTTTAAAACAACGTTGGCTAGTGAAGCCTGTCCTGCCGAGTTAGGCCGAGATATATATATAGGCCTTATACTGTAATGTAAATTAGAGCTGATGATGCTGCTGTGTATCTTGGTGCTGTTGACTTAGTTGTAGAACTTGGACCATTAAAGTTAATCTTCTAGTGGCATTGCTTTTATTTAGTCTGAATATTTAGTCCTATGTATGTGTACAACTTACACTATAGCATTGACATTAATAAGATTGGGTGATTATTGATCATGCCTGCGTAGTTTTATTAAAACTTTGGTAGTACTTTAAGTGAAGAGTTATTATTTATAAGCTGATGCCTTTCATGGCAGTGCTGGGTTACGCAGATCGATGGGTAGCCCTTGTTCTGTAGCTTTAGTATTTTAATTCTACTGTCTGCCATTATTCTGCTAAATTTTGATTGATCCATGTTTTACATTACAACAAAAAACTTTTTTAAGCAAGATTTAAAGATTGTTTTGAGACAACCGGCATGGAACACTTTTTTTCAATAGTAGTTACTCTAGTATATAGTATTTGAAGTCTTAGAAATTAGTGTTCATGTTTGCTATTCTGACCTGTGATATGCTCAGAGTCATTATATATAATCATTGATCAATAGAATATTATTAAAATAATTAAACTTTCTTTAAAGTGTTAATAATAAACATTCACAATTTATTTTTTTTTATTTAATTTTTTTATTTTGGTTTGTTATTTTGAAAAAATTGTGTTTGGTTGAGCCTTGTTGTGGTTGTCATTGTTAAAGGTGGGGACTGCACCTGGCCTTCCATTGTCAGCAGTTGTTGTGCAGTTAAAACTGTACAGGACTGATTGATAAACACAAAAAATGTTGTTTTTTTTATTATTATTTATATTTTGTTTTATATAAGGATCAAGGTTCGAACATGGTGTCGTCAGTCATCCTGGGAGGGATGTCTGACTTCCGTGTTGGCCTCTCTCTACATAGTTTTGTGTGACTGGCGTCATACGCAGCCGTGTGGTAATCCGGTTTTGTGAATGCATAATTATTGGCACATTTTGATGTAGATATAAACATTATTAATTTTGTTAATGAATATATGTAATGAAAATTATCACCTGATTATTATAGAAATCATGTCACGATTTTTTGAAAGATTAAAATAAATTCATCACAGTCTTTGTTTGTAAATGAGGATGAAATTCTCCAAGAATTAAATTTGTGTAATCACTAAAATTATTTAAAATCCATGCTGGTTTTTTCTTCGAACAATCATTTATTTTTATTTTATTAAAACTTATAAATTTTTTAGTAGATAATATATGTCATTTTTAAATGAGATGAAAAAATTCAATGCACATACAGTTTTATAGTTAATAATCTCTACACTGTATGTATTAAATTTTTTAATACTAATTTTAATATTCAAATTTTGGATATATTGATAAATTAATAATTTAGCAGAGATTTGTTCACACACATAGTAATATATTTTTTTTTTATTGGCAAATATTAATATTTAACTAATTTAATTTGTACTTGGCACTATTACTTTTTTACACTACTTGACTGCTGTGTCATTTGTAACAAAATTGCTTACGGTTCATGAAAGATAAAAATTTTAAAGTAAATTTTCATTTTTGGTTAATACTAGCTAACTTTGGCCTAAAAATGTATAGATAAAAAAATATATATAATATTACCAGCTGCGCTTAGGAAATGTGGTCATGAAATTTAAAAGCTGAAGGGGCTGTCATTTGAAACTTGCTATCTGGAGAGCAATTGGGAGTGGATAGATAATACTGTATAGTTACCCTGCATGTAGTGAATTCAAAAACTCCAAAATAAATTTAAAAAACATGTGTAGCATAACTGAGAAATCAAAGTTTGTAATGCAACTGGTTTATTAGTCTTGGTTTGAGTAAAATCTGCCTGTGGTAAAGAATAAACTGACACCTGTGTGTGGATAGTGAATAATTTAAGAAATACACTGCTAATAATTTTAAACCATGACGGAGGTGTTAAAAACATCGTCCTCATCCTACTCCTCGACTTCCTCCAGTTACTATGAGGGTAATGAAGGTGGTTGGTGAGAGGGTACTGCTTCACCTCTTACCCACAACTGGTGGGCTAGAGTCAGAAATTTATCTAGATGAAGGACCATGATTGGCGCAGGTATATTTCATATCTTTTTATTAAACATGTTTCAATGGGTCATGAAATTAAATCAACAGTATCCTATTAATAGTGAACGTACAACAGGCTAATTTTCTTGAATTTAACAAAGATGGGCCATATCTTTAAGTGTGCAATAATTATGGAAAATTCTGCGCTTGTGCTGGGTCCACCATGAATTTATGAACAATTACACGCCACATCTCGGCCTTACAGGAGACAGTCACCACATTTCTCGTGTGAGTGGGGCCCCAGCATTTTCATGTCTAGGTTCTACCTTCTATCCTCGATACAGGCTTCATTTTGTGGTGGGTCTTATACCGATACCATAATAACGTCCAGAGTTCTAGAATTTTTTTTTTTCAAGGGTGGCTAATAGACTGTCCTTACATATCTCATTATGCTAATCCTCCCTTAACAGCTCTCTGCATTTCTGAGGTGTAAATTAACCTGGCATAAAGGTAGGGGCAATTAGCATGTGTTTAGCTTGGGTGCCTAACAATAGCACCAGGAGACCTACGGTCTAAGGTTTCCTTATGAAGCTGCATGAGGTGTGAGGTGATCTCAGCAGATGGTTATTAGGGTCTGTTGTCTTCTGAGTCTAAAGGTGCGGCCATATGACATCCTGCTTCCTGGCTTAATATTCTTAATTGTCACGGAACCATGAACCAGACGTACAACAAGGGATAAGTGAAAATAAGAAGGCTTTATTGAAAATAAAGCTGTAAAGCAAAAGTCCAAACGGATGGCGAAACCGAAGCAGAGTCTTTGCGAAGCCAGAGGTCAGGAACCAGAAGGGTAGTCAGACGAAGCCAGGAACAGGAACCAGCAGGGTAGTCAGACGAAGCCAGGATCAGGAACCAGCAGGGTAGTCGGACGAAACCAGGATCAGGAACCAGCAGGGTAGTCGGACGAAACCAGGATCAGGAACCAGAAGCAGCAGCAGTCTAGAAGCATGTGAACACAGGAGGACCAAGCAAGGAACTGAAGCCACAGACCTCCTATATATATGAGCTGGGCATCCAGCTCCTCCCAGTGGGAAGGAGGAGCCGCAGGGTGGGAGGCTACAAGAAACCCAGAAACCAAGATGGCCGCCAGCACATGTCAAACGAAGGAGAACAGCAAGAAGGTAAGACCATGACAGTACCTCCCCCTCAAGGGCCCCTCCTCCGCGGAGTAAAGAACGGTTTCTGAGGGAAGCGTGCGTGGAAGGCTCGGAGCAAGGCAGGAGCATGGACATCTGCGGAGGGAACCCAGGAACGCTCCTCTGGACCATAACCACGCCAATGGACCAAAAACTGCACCCGACCGAGGACCAGGCGTGAGTCCAGGATATTGCTCACCTCATACTCCTCACGATTACCCACTTGGACCGGACGAGGCCGAGGAACCGAGGAAGTGAAACGATTACACACCAGTGGCTTCAACAGGGAGACATGAAACACGTTGGAGATCCGCATGCCAGGAGGAAGCGCAAGGGCATAGGCTACCGGGTTTACCCTGCGAAGCACTCGGAAGGGACCAACAAAGCGAGGCGCCAGCTTGGGAGTGGGCACTCGAAGGTTGAGGTTGCGGGTGGACAACCATACACGGTCTCCGACCTGGTAGGAAGGAGCAGGCGCTCGTCTGCGATCAGCCTGGAGTCTCTGGCGCTGCACAGAGACCTCAAGGGACTTCTGGATCTGTACCCAAGAAGCACGTAGGACGGAAAGGTGATCCTCCACAGCCGGAATATCCTGGGGAGAGAATACCTCCGGTAACACGGCAGGTTGGAACCCATAATTGGCCATGAAGGGAGACGTCCCAGAGGAAGAGTTCACCGCCGTGTTCCTGGCAAACTCAGCCCAAGGCAGGAGGTCAACCCAATTGTCTTGGTGATCGGAGACATAGCAACGAAGGAATTGCTCCAAGGCCTGATTGGATCGTTCAGCGGCCCCATTGGACTGAGGGTGGTAGGCCGAGGAGAAGGAGAGATGAATCCCCAACTGGGAGCAAAAGGCGCGCCAGAACCTGGACACAAACTGACTCCCCCGATCCGACACAATCTCCTTGGGCAAACCGTGCAACCGGAAGACCTCCCTGGCAAAAATCGTGGCCAACTCTTGTGCAGAGGGTAACTTCTTGAGAGGAACACAGTGGCACATTTTGGAAAACCGATCCACAATCATGAGAATGACCGTATGGCCTCGGGATGCAGGGAGGTCCACAATGAAATCCATCCCCAGGTGTGACCATGGGCGCTCCCCGGTGGCTATGGGTTGCAGAAGGCCCAACGGAAGGTGCCGAGGGGACTTACTCTGGGCACAAACGGAGCATGCCGCTACATATGCGGCGATGTCGGAACGTAGGGAAGGCCACCAGAACAGACATGAAACAGCCCAGGACAGCTGATTCTTTCCAGGATGCCCCGCGGTCTTGGAGTTATGGTAGGTTCGCAACAACCGAGTGCGCAACTCCTCAGGCACAAAACATCTGCCGTTGGGTCTCCCAGAGGGAGCACCAGATTGAGCCGCCAAAATCTGCTCACCCAGGGGAGAGGTCAGGCTGGTGCGAATGGCGGCCAAGATCTGATTCGGAGGTATGACCGAAGTCGGAATCGACTCCTCCCTGGACAGCTCGGAGTACTGCCGTGATAAGGCATCCGCCCTGATGTTCTTGGAACCGGGTAGGTAGGAGACCACGTAATTAAAACGTGACAAGAACAGAGCCCATCTGGCCTGACGTGGTGTCAATCTCTTGGCCTCAGAAAGGTAGGTCAGATTCTTGTGGTCCGTCAGGATGAGGACCGGAACCACCGAACCCTCGAGCAAGTGCCTCCATTCTTTAAGGGCCTGCACGATGGCCAATAACTCCCTGTCACCAATCTGATAGTTTCCGGGAGTAAAACCCACAAGGAAGCAGAGGACCCTCTGGTGTTCTACGCTGAGACAGAAGGGCGCCTACTCCCGTCTCAGACGCGTCCACCTCGAGGACAAGGGGCAACCCAGGGTTGGGATGAGACAGAATCGGAGCCGACACAAAGGCGGACTTTAGAGCCTCAAAAGCTCGGATGGCCTCGAGCGGCCAGACCTGGGAATTACTGCCCTTCCTGGTCAGATCCGTGAGAGGCTTGGCTAGCATGGAAAAGTCCCTGATGAACTTCCGATAATAATTGGCGAAGCCCAAAAAGCGCTGCAGGGAACGAAGACCACTGGGCTGGGGCCACTGTTAGACAGCCGAAACCTTCTCAGGATCCATGGAGAACCCCTCAGCGGAAATGATGTAACCTAAGAAGGTTACCTGGGATCGGTGAAATTCGCATTTCTCAAGCTTACCGAACAGCTTGTTCTCTCGTAACCGTTGCAACACTCGTCTGACATCCAGAATGTGGGCCTCCATGGATTCAGAATATACCAAGATGTCATCCAAATAGACCACCACACACTGCTGCAACAGGTCACGGAAAACATCGTTGATGAATTCCTGAAAGACTGCGGGCGCATTGCACAACCCAAAGGGCATAACCAAGGATTCATAATGACCGGTCCTGGTGCGGTCTTCCACTCATCGCCCGCCTTGATCCTTACCAGGTTATATGCCGCCCTCAGGTCGAGTTTGGTAAAGACCGTGGCCCCTTTAAGGCGATCGAACAGCTCGGAAATCAAGGGTATCGGGTAAGCGTTCTTGATCGTGATGCGATTGAGACCCCTGTAATCGATGCAAGGCCTCAACTCACCGCCCTTCTTTTTCACAAAGAAAAATCCAGCCCCTGCCGGGGACGAGGATTTGCGAATGTGTCCGCGTGAAAGCGCCTCCCTCACGTACTCCTCCATGGCCTCATTCTCCACTACCGACAGTGGATAGACTTTGCCACGAGGAGGAACGGCACCAGATTGTAACTCTATGGCACAATCGTATGGGCGGTGCGGAGGTAGGGCAACCGCGTGCACCTTATCGAATACATCCCGGTACTCCTCGTATTCAGGAGGCAACAGAGAGTCCGAGGAAGTACACAGCAACTTGACAGACCCATGGATGCAACTAGCCCCACACTGCGGTGACCACGAGAGGATCTCGGCCGATCTCCAATCGAAAGTCGGATTATGCTTCCGGAGCCAGGGGTACCCCAAGACCACCGAGTAGTGTGGAGACGAAATAACCTGGAGGCAGACCGACTCTCTGTGAACGGCACCAATGGCTATCCCCACTGGAAGGGTCTCATGAGTCACGTGTGGCGGCAGAAGGGGTCTGCCGTCTATCGCCTCAAGAGCCAGTGGGGAACCTCGAGCCTGCAGAGGAATGGAATTGGCGGCAGCGAACACATTATCAATGAACAAACCACCAGCACCAGAGTCCACCAACGCCTGGGTCGTCACCAAGCCCCCGACCCAGGAGAGGACAACAGTGATCAGTGGTTTATCAACACGGGAAACCGGGGACGAGGAGACTCCACCCAAGATCTGCCCCCGACAGGATCTCAGGTGCGAGCGTTTCCCGGACGGTTCGGACATGCCAACCGAAAATGCCCACCGAGACCACAGTACATGCATCGGCCCTCGCGTCTCCGGAGTACCCTCTCCCCCTCGGACAGGCGAGCAAACCCCAGCTGCATGGGTTCACCCCCAGACAAGTCATCCCCAGGAGGCGTGGGAGGAGAGGGAGGCACGGGTGGGACAGCAAACGTAGGCGCCAATCTGTTAGAAAACCTCCGCAGGCTCTCCTTAAAGGAAGGTCTCTCCCTGAGTCTGGTGTCAATCAAAATCAGGAAAGAAATAAGAGACTCGAGCTCCACTGGTAGGTCCTTAGCTGCAACCTCATCCTTCAAGGCATCCGAGAGACCATGAGAGAAAGCAGCGACCAGAGCCTCATTATTCCAGCCCACCTCTGCTGCCAGGGTACGAAACTCAATGGCGTATTCAGCTACGGATCGTGAACCCTGTCTGATGGACATAAGGAGCTTCGCAGCAGAGGCAGCACGAGCCGGCACATTGAATACCTTCCGAAGAGAAGCAACAAAACCGGAAAACTCGGCAACCACCGGATTGTTGTTCTCCCATAAAGGGCTGGCCCAGGCCAAGGCCTTGTCCGAGAGCAGCGAGATCAAGAAGCCCACCTTTGATCTCTCAGTGGGAAAGGCATGTGGCAGCAACTCGAAATAAATGCCCACCTGGTTAAGGAAACCTCGGCACTGAGTTGGCTCTCCCCCAAAGCGCTGTGGAAGAGGGGCAGAACCGGTCATACCCCGAAACACCGCAGGTGCAACAACAGGTGTCGGGGTAGACTCTGGCGCAACAACCGGAGCGGCAGTAGGAGCGGGCCCAGGAGCGACAACCGACCCATCGGCAACGGGAGCGAAATGAGCCGTGCGTTCAAGCAGGGTTTGCAACGCCACAGCGAACCGACCCAACAGGTGATCCTGCTGATCAAGTCTGGCAACCAGCGTGGGTAGCGAGGATGGCCCTGTACCGTCAGAATTCATGGCTTGGTCCTAATGTCACGGAACCATGAACCAGACGTACAACAAGGGATAAGTGAAAATAAGAAGGCTTTATTGAAAATAAAGCTGTAAAGCAAAAGTCCAAACGGATGGCGAAACCGAAGCAGAGTCTTTACGAAACCAGGATCAGGAACCAGCAGGGTAGTCGGACGAAACGAGGATCAGGAACCAGAAGCAGCAGCAGTCTAGAAGCATGTGAACACAGGAGGACCAAGCAAGGAACTGAAGCCACAGACCTCCTATATATATGAGCTGGGCATCCAGCTCCTCCCAGTGGGAAGGAGGAGCCGCAGGGTAGGAGGCTACAAGAAACCCAGAAACCAAGATGGCCGCCAGCACATGTCAAACGAAGGAGAACAGCAAGAAGGTAAGACCATGACATTAATATTCTTATTTTACATTACAAGTTAGCCTGATTATAGTCCTTTAAATTTTTATGAGTGAGATCCGGATAGGGATATGACATTGCATAAGACCTAAATCATAGCATATCGCTGTGTGGTTGTGTCATCATCCGTCATATGACTGAATATTTCAGGAGCTGAAAAGTGGTCAAAACTTGTGATCAGTGCTTCTTGCAACCGGGGATAGGAGCTGCCACCATTTATTAACTAATAATACAACATGTGTATGGCTATTAGGATTGTATTGGCTATCATAATGTTATTTATTTTGGTATGTATCTGGATAGTACGTCCAAGAAAAATTAGAACACAGCAAGAATTATTTCCTGTTAGCAATGGATCTGTGTTCAAAGTTTCATTTAAATAAATTTTTCCTTTTTTGGAGTTTTTGAGTGACATACATACATACATAAATATGGTACATTTGATATATATATATATGTGTGTGTGTTTAACCACCTCAGCCCCCAGTGCTTAAACACCCTGAAAGACCAGGCCACTTTTTACACTTCTGACCTACACTACTTTCACCGTTTATTGCTCGGTCATGCAACTTACCACCCAAATGAATTTTACCTCCTTTTCTTCTCACTAATAGAGCTTTCATTTGGTGGTATTTCATTGCTGCTGACATTTTTACTTTTTTTGTTATTAATCGAAATTTAACGATTTTTTTTGCAAAAAAATGACATTTTTCACTTTCAGTTGTAAAATTTTGCAAAAAAAACGACATCCATATATAAATTTTGCTCTAAATTTATTGTTCTACATGTCTTTGATAAAAAAAAAAATGTTTGGGTAAAAAAAAAATGGTTTGGGTAAAAGTTATAGCGTTTACAAACTATGGTACAAAAATGTGAATTTCCGCTTTTTGAAGCAGATCTGACTTTCTGAGCACCTGTCATGTTTCCTGAGGTTCTACAATGCCCAGACAGTACAAACACCCCACAAATGACCCCATTTCGGAAAGTACACACCCTAAGGTATTCGCTGATGGGCATAGTGAGTTCATGGAACTTTTTATTTTTTGTCACAAGTTAGTGGAAAATGATGATTTTTTATTTTTTTTTCCTTTTCTTACAAAGTCTCATATTCCACTAACTTGTGACAAAAAATAAAAACTTCTATGAACTCACTATGCCCATCACGAAATACCTTGGGGTCTCTTCTTTCCAAAATGGGGTCACTTGTGGGGTGGTTATACTGCCCTGGCATTCTAGGGGCCCAAATGTGTGGTAAGGAGTTTGAAATCAAATTCTGTAAAAAATGACCTGTGAAATCCGAAAGGTGCTCTTTGGAATATGGGCCCCTTTGCCCACCTAGGCTGCAAAAAAGTGTCACACATCTGGTATCTCCGTACTCAGGAGAAGGTGGGGAATGTGTTTTGGGGTGTCATTTTATATATACCCATGCTGGGTGAGAGAAATATCTTGGTCAAATGCCAACTTTGTATAAAAAAATTGGAAAAGTTGTCTTTTGCCAAGATATTTCTCTCACCCAGCATGGGTATATGTAAAATGACACCCCAAAACACATTCCCCAACTTCTCCTGAGTACGGAGATACCAGATGTGTGACACTTTTTTGCAGCCTAGGTGGGCAAAGGGGCCCATATTCCAAAGAGCACCTTTCGGATTTCACAGGTCATTTTTTACAGAATTTGATTTCAAACTCCTTACCACACATTTGGGCCCCTAGAATGCCAGGGCAGTATAACTACCCCACAAGTGACCCCATTTTGGAAAGAAGACACCCCAAAGGTATTCCGTGAGGGGCATGGCAAGTTCCTAGAATTTTTTATTTTTTGTCACAAGTTAGTGGAAAATGATGATTTTTTTTTTTTTTTCATACAAAGTCTCATATTCCACTAACTTGTGACAAAAAATAAAAACTTCCATGAACTCACTATGCCCATCAGCGAATACCTTGGGGTCTCTTCTTTCCAAAATGGGGTCACTTGTGGGGTAGTTATACTGCCCTGGCATTCTAGGGGCCCAAATGTGTGGTAAGGAGTTTGAAATCAAATTCTCTAAAAAATGACCTGTGAAATCCGAAAGGTGCTCTTTGGAATATGGGCCCCTTTGCCCACCTAGGCTGCAAAAAAGTGTCACACATCTGGTATCCCCGTACTCAGGAGAAGTTGAGGAATGTGTTTTGGGGTGTCATTTTATATATACCCATGCTGGGTGAGATAAATATCTTGGTCAAATGCCAACTTTGTATAAAAAAATGGGAAAAGTTGTCTTTTGCCAAGATATTTCTCTCACCCAGCATGGGTATATGTAAAATGACACCCCAAAACACATTCCCCAACTTCTCCTGAGTACGGAGATACCAGATGTGTGACACTTTTTTGCAGCCTAGGTGGGCAAAGGGGCCCATATTCCAAAGAGCACCTTTCGGATTTCACAGGTCATTTTTTACAGAATTTGATTTCAAACTCCTTACCACACATTTGGGCCCCTAGAATGCCAGGGCAGTATAACTACCCCACAAGTGACCCCATTTTGGAAAGAAGAGACCCCAAGGTATTCGCTGATGGGCATAGTGAGTTTATGGAAGTTTTTATTTTTTGTCACAAGTTAGTGGAATATGAGACTTTGTATGAAAAAAAATAAAATAAAAAAATCAGCATTTTCCACTAACTTGTGACAAATAAAAAATTCTAGGAACTCGCCATGCCCCTCACGGAATACCTTGGGGTGTCTTCTTTCCAAAATGGGGTCACTTGTGGGGTAGTTATACTGCCCTGGCATTTTCCAGGGGCCCTAATGTGTGGTAAGTAGGTAAATGACCTGTGAAATCCTAAAGGTGCTCTTTGGAATATGGGCCCCTTTGCCCACCTAGGCTGCAAAAAAGTGTCACACATGTGGTATCGCCGTATTCAGGAGAAGTTGGGGAATGTGTTTTGGGGTGTCATTTTACATATACCCTTGCTGGGTGAGAGAAATATCTTGACAAAAGACAACTTTTCCCATTTTTTTATACAAAGTTGGCATTTGACCAAGATATTTCTCTCACCCAGCATGGGTATATGTAAAATGACACCCCAAAACACATTCCCCAACTTCTCCTGAGTACGGCGATACCAGATGTGTGACACTTTTTTGCAGCCTAGATGCGCAATGGTGCCCAAATTCCTTTTAGGAGGGCATTTTTAGACATTTGGATACCAGACTTCTTCTCACGCTTTGGGGCCTCTAGAATGCCAGGGCAGTATGAATACCCCACATGTGACCCCATTTTGGAAAGAAGACACCCCAAGGTATTCAATGAGGGGCATGGCGAGTTCATAGAATTTTTTTTTTTTTGGCACAAGTTAGCGGAAATTGATATTTTTAATTTTTTTCTCACAAAGTCTCCCGTTCCGCTAACTTGGGACAAAAATTTCAATCTTTCATGGACTCAATATGCCCCTCACGGAATACCTGGGGGTGTCTTCTTTCCGAAATGGGGTCACATGTGGGGTATTTATACTGCCCTGGCATTCTAGGGGCCCTAAAGCGTGAGAAGAAGTCTGGAATATAAATGTCTAAAAAATTTTACGCATTTGGATTCCGTGAGGGGCATGGGGAGTTCATGTGAGATTTTATTTTTTGACACAAGTTAGTGGAATATGAGACTTTGTAAGAAAAAAAAAAAATAATTCCGCTAACTTGGGCCAAAAAAATGTCTGAATGGAGCCTTACAGAGGGGTGATCAATGACAGGGGGGGTGATCAATGACAGGGGGGGTGATCAATGACAGGGGGGTGATCAATGACAGGGGGGTGATCAATGACAGGGGGGTGATCAGGGAGTCTATATGGGGTGATAACCACAGTCATTGATCACGCCCGTGTAAGGCTTCATTCAGACGTCCGGATGCGTTTTGCGGATCCGATCCATCTATCAGTGGATCCGTAAAAATCATGCGGACATCTGAATGGAGCTCTACAGGGGGGTAATCAATGACAGGGGGGTGATCAGGGAGTCTATATGGGGTGATCACCACAGTCATTGATCATGCCCCTGTAAGGCTTCATTCAGACGTCCGGATGCGTTTTGCGGATCCGATCCATCTATCAGTGGATCCGTAAAAATCATGCGGACGTCTGAATGGAGCTTTACAGGGGGGTAATCAATGACAGGGGGGTGATCAGGGAGTCTATATGGGGTGATCACCACAGTCATTGATCACGCCCCTGTAAGGCTTCATTCAGACGTCCGGATGCGTTTTGCGGATCCGATCCATCTATCAGTGCATCCGTAAAAATCATGCGGACATCTGAATGGAGCTTTACAGGGGGTTGATCAATGACAGGGGGGTGATCAGGGAGTCTATATGGGGTGATCACCACAGTCATTGATCACGCCCCTGTAAGGCTTCATTCAGATGTCCGGATGCGTTTTGCGGATCCGATCCATCTATCAGTGCATCCGTAAAAATCATGCGGACATCTGAATGGAGCTTTACAGGGGGTTGATCAATGACAGGGGTGTAATCAATGACAGGGGGGTGATCAGGGAGTCTATATGGGGTGATAACCACAGTCATTGATCATGCCCCTGTAAGGCTTCATTCAGACGTCCGTATGCGTTTTGCGGATCCGATCCATCTATCAGTGCATCCGTAAAAATCATGCGGACATCTGAATGGAGCTTTACAGGGGGGTGATCAATGACAGTGGTGTAATCAATGACAGGGGGGTGATCAGGGAGTCTATATGGGGTGATAACCACAGTCATTGATCATGCCCCTGTAAGGCTTCATTCAGACGTCCGTATGCGTTTTGCGGATCCGATCCATCTATTAGTGCATCCGTAAAAATCATGCGGACATCTGAATGGAGCTTTACAGGGGGGTGATCAATGACAGGGGTGTAATCAATGACAGGGGGGTGATCAGGGAGTCTATATGGGGTGATCACCACAGTCATTGATCATGCCCCTGTAAGGCTTCATTCAGACGTCCGGATGCGTTTTGCGGATCCGATCCATCTATCAGTGCATCCGTAAAAATCATGCGGACATCTGAATGGAGCTTTACAGGGGGGTGATCAATGACAGGGGTGTAATCAATGACAGGGGGGTGATCAGGGAGTCTATATGGGGTGATAACCACAGTCATTGATCATGCCCCTGTAAGGCTTCATTCAGACGTCCGTATGCGTTTTGCGGATCCGATCCATCTATCAGTGCATCCGTAAAAATCATGCGGACATCTGAATGGAGCTTTACAGGGGGGTGATCAATGACAGGGGTGTAATCAATGACAGGGGGGTGATCAGGGAGTCTATATGGGGTGATCACCACAGTCATTGATCATGCCCCTGTAAGGCTTCATTCAGACGTCCGGATGCGTTTTGCGGATCCGATCCATCTATCAGTGCATCCGTAAAAATCATGCGGACATCTGAATGGAGCTTTACAGGGGGGTGATCAATGACAGGGGTGTAATCAATGACAGGGGGGTGATCAGGGAGTCTATATGGGGTGATCACCACAGTCATTGATCATGCCCCTGTAAGGCTTCATTCAGACGTCCGGATGCGTTTTGCGGATCCGATCCATCTATCAGTGCATCCGTAAAAATCATGCGGACATCTGAATGGAGCTTTACAGGGGGGTGATCAGGGAGTCTATATGGGGTGATCACCACAGTCATTGATCATGCCCCTGTAAGGCTTCATTCAGACGTCCGGATGCGTTTTGCGGATCCGATCCATCTATCAGTGGATCCGTAAAAATCATGCGGACGTCTGAATGGAGCTTTACAGGGGGGTGATCAATGACAGGGGGGTAATCAATGACAGGGGGGTGATCAGGGAGTCTATATGGGGTGATCACCACAGTCATTGATCACGCCCCTGTAAGGCTTCATTCAGACGTCCGGATGCGTTTTGCGGATCCGATCCATCTATCAGTGGATCCGTAAAAATCATGCGGACGTCTGAATGGAGCTTTACAGGGGGGTGATCAATGACAGGGGGGTAATCAATGACAGGGGGGTGATCAGGGAGTCTATATGGGGTGATCAGGGGTGATCAGGGGCTAATAAGGGGTTAATAAGTGACGGGGGGGGGGGGTGTAGTGTAGTGTAGTGGTGCTTGGTGCTACTTTACTGAGCTACCTGTGTCCTCTGGTGGTCGATCCAAACAAAGGGGACCACCAGAGGACCAGGTAGCAGGTATATTAGACGCTGTTATCAAAACAGCGTCTAATATACCTGTTAGGGGTTAAAAAAAAACACATCTCCAGCCTGCCAGCGAACGATCGCCGCTGGCAGGCTGGAGATCAACTCTCTTACCTTCCGTTCCTGTGAGTGCGCGCGCCTGTGTGCGCGCGTTCACAGGAAGTCTCGCGTCTCGCGAGAGGACGCGCCGGCGCGTCCAGGAGGAATAAATCAACCACCTCCAGGACGCGTCTGCGGTCCGGAGGTGGTTAAGGAATGATTTGCTACGTTTCTAACCATGTACAAAGTAAACAATTTGAGATTAATAAAAAAAAGGACTTTCATAGGAGAACATGTACATTACTGAGTGTTGGCGATGTTATGTCAGCATTGTACCGGAACATTGTTTTCTCTCGGATCTACGTGATCCATTTAAATGGTCCAGCATATGGTTGTAGCAATTATTCACGATGACTATTTTATTGTGCCGGTGGTCATGTGTGTGCCACAATTAAAAACGATTACTGTGGATTGTGGCGCTCATGGCAGCACGCGTGACGGGACCAGGTACAATCATAGACCTTGTACAACATGTATACATTTAATGCAAAAAAAATAAATACAAAGGTTAATTAATTTATGTGATCATGTCACCAAAATAATCCATTTCTTTTTTTATATCAATGTAAAATTTAGGATTTGAGGTTACCGTTGTAATATTTCATTCTATGGAAAATGTATGTTTGTGGTGTATGAAGAATGGTGTATTAGCCATCTGAGGAGAGGTGTACCTGTCTAGTGAATTGACGGTACTGTATGGGGTGTACGGCTGGTTCGCCTCCACGTGGTGCACCCTGGGTAACGCAAAATGAACCAGCATATACTGAAATACTGGAGGTCGATCATTACTTCTTCTAAACTGTGTATGTGTGTGTGTGATTGAGGAGGTGGGGGGTGGATTAATTGAAGGAGGTGGGTTTAAGGCGGTGAAGTGTTTAAGGGGGAAGATGGGGTTGGATGTGGGTTTTATAGCGTTGGATATACAGTGTGTATATCGTAAATTGAGGTGCTATTTGCATATGAGAGAAATTTGTCTGCTATTCAAACATACATTATACAGACATTGTAGTGTGATGTAACCGCTTTAATTTGTGCAAAAATCATTTACCACTTCAAACACAATGACGTAGCTATACTTCTGCGTCTGATGTCTGTGACCGTCAGTAATACTTATGGTGGACATTTAACCCATAAGATGCAGTGGTAACTTGTTAACTGTAACAATACAAGCAATATGGAACTTTAAACAATACTGTTGGATTAGCAATGCGACCAAAATTATATCATTGCCAATCCAGCTTTGGCAAATTTGTTATAGGAGGTATTGGTAGACTTAACCTCTTCAGGACACATGACATACCGGGAACGACATGTTGTCCTGTTACTTAAGTTTATGGCTTTACCTGCGTTTTGCGGCGGAAATCGGCGGTTGCATCGGGTCCCCATGCGGCTGTAGGGGGGACCATATGGCATTGAAGTCACTGGCAGCACGATGCCTAAGGAAGGCATTGCGCTGCCTTCCGTTGATGAGCCTGTGAGATCCAGCCCCGGGAGCTTTATGAGTAACACACACAGTATTACTCATACAGCCAATTCATTCCAATACTAAAGTATTAGAATGCATTGTAAAGGGGATTAGACCCCAAAAAGTAGAATTTCAAAAAGTGGTTAAAATTTATTTTAAAAATAAAGTTTAAAAGAAATATTTTTACACAACAAAAATAAAATTATTGTAAAAATCAAGTATTTTTCAACTAATAAATGTAAATAAATAAGCTAAAAAGGACTGTGATAAAAATAAAATAATATTAGGTATGGAGCCAATTCTAGTGCCAATAAAACCGTCATCTCATCCGACAAAAATTATACCCTACCCAAGGTATTAGCCCCAAAGATTAGCAAATTATGGCTCTCAGACTATGTAAACACTAAAACATGATTTTTTGGTTTGTAAAAATCATTGTGTAAAAATTACAGGAATTAAAAAGTAAACCTATTGTAATGACCGACGCCACGCACAGGGAGGAAAACAGGGAAAGCCCTGCCCAAGGGAGAGGGAAAGGTGGTGACCCCTAACTCACCTTGCGGCTGGCACCTGACTGCCCTGACGTCCCTAGACGGGTTCCTCACCCGTGCGGCGATCGCGTGCCTAAACCCTGGCTTTCCCTAATATGAGCCCTGGATAGTGAACAGGCCGGTGGGATCGCTAGTCCACACCACTATCACTAAGAGGGAAACACCAGGGAGAGGACAGACAAAACATACAAACACATACACCCAGGTGGGCGACCACAATAAACCAAAAAGGTCCACAGGGATCTGGAGGGTAGCGTACTGGACCAACTACCAGCGAACGCAGCAACACAGCTCCAGAAGGTCAGAATAGATGTCCAGGCAGGAAGCTCTATCTCTGGCAACCAGAGAAGTGTGAGAGAGAAATATAAGGAGGTCTGGGAGTGCTGGACAAGGAACAGCTGAGGAGAAGGAGCTACGGATCCCTGAGTGAGCCAAAAGGGTTTGCTAAGCAAACCCAGAAAGCTACCATAAGGAAAACAGCCCTATCTTAAATAGAGCGTGCAGCCAACCGCTGCGACTTCCTGACCCCGGGTATAACGGAGTCAGGCGTGGTCCTCGACACCCTCGTCACAGTACCCCCCTCTCTACGAGGGGCCTCCGGACACTCAGGACCAGGTCTCTCAGGATGAGAGGCATGAAAAACCCGAACTAACCTGTCGGCGTTTACCTCAGACGCAGGAACCCACATTCTTTCCTCGGGACCGTAACCTCTCCAATGCACCAGATATTGAGGAGAGCGGCGGACCCGACGAGAATTAACAATTTTGGATATCTGAAATTCTAGGTTACCATCCACGACAACAGGAGGGGGTGGCAGCGGTGATGGTTCTAGAGGTGGAACATATTTTTTGAGTAACGACTTATGAAAAACATTATGAATTTTAAAAGTCTGAGGTAACTCCAGGCGAAAAGCCACGGGGTTGATGATGGCTACAATTTTGTAAGGGCCAATAAACCTAGGACCCATTTTCCAAGAGGGAACCTTCAATTTAATATTCCTAGTAGACAACCACACATAGTCATTCACTTCTAGGTCCGGACCTGGCGACCGTCTCTTATCAGCCATGCATTTGTATTTACCTCCCATATTTTTCAAGTTAGCTTGCACCTTCTGCCATACCGATGAAAGAGATGACGAAAACCGTTCCTCTTCGGGAACCCCAGAAGACCCCCCCTCTTTGAAAGTACAGAATTGGGGATGAAAGTTATATGCACCAAGAAATGGTAACTTGCCAGTGGATTCCTGACGACGATTATTTATGGCAAACTCAGCTAACGGTAAATATGATGACCACAACTCTTGGTTTTCAGACACAAAACATCTTAGATATGTCTCAAGGTTTTGGTTGGTACGCTCAGTCTGTCCATTCGACTGAGGATGGAAAGCAGAGGAAAAAGGACAAGTGTACCCCCAAACGGGAACAAAAAGCTTTCCAAAATTTAGAAATAAACTGGGTACCCCGATCCGAAACAACATCGGAGGGGACCCCGTGAAGCTTCACGATTTCACTGACGAATACCTGAGCCAGAGTCTTAGCATTAGGTAGTGCGGGTAACGCAATGAAGTGTACCATTTTGCTAAACCTGTCCACTACTACCAAAATAACTGTTTTACCCGCAGACAAAGGTAAGTCAGTAATAAAATCCATTGACAGATGTGTCCACGGTCTATTGGGAATGACGAGTGGTAATAGAGACCCTGCAGGACGTGTATGTGAAACTTTTGCACGCGCACAGGTAGAACAAGAAGACACAAAATCCAATACATCCTGACGCAACCTTGGCCACCAAAAACGACGAGACAATAGTTCCAAGGTTGCTTTACTACCCGGGTGCCCAGCAAGTGCCGAATTATGATGTTCCTTTAATAATTCGAAACGTAAGTTCAACGGTACAAACAATTTCTCTGAGGGGCAAGAGACCGGGGCGTCCCCCTGGGCCTCTAACACCTTCCCCTCCAAAACAGAGTGTACCGCAGAAACAACCACCCCTCTTTGAAGAATGGGTACCGGATCACTCACATTACCCCCTCCAGGGAAACAACGAGATAGTGCATCAGCCTTGGTGTTCTTTGCCCCAGGACGATAGGTAATCACAAAGTTAAACCTGGTAAAAAATAGCGACCACCTAGCCTGTCTAGGGGTGAGACGCTTAGCTGATTCGAGGTACAGAAGATTTTTGTGGTCCGTAATCACAGTGACGGGGTGGACTGCCCCCTCTAAGAAATGACGCCACTCCTCAAACGCAAGTTTAATAGCTAATAGTTCCCTATTGCCAATATCGTAGTTCTTTTCTGCTGCAGATAGTTTTTTAGAAAAGAAAGCACAAGGACGCCATTTGCCAGGAGACGGACCCTGAGACAGCACCGCCCCCACTCCCACCTCTGACGCATCGACTTCAACAATAAAAGGCTGAGAGACATCAGGTTGGACCAGTACAGGTGCTGAGGTAAACCTCTCTTTTAGAGAGGAAAAAGCAACTTTAGCGGCGTCAGACCATTTAGAAAAATCAGTCCCCTTCCTAGTCATGTCAGTAAGCGGTTTTACAATAAGTGAATAATTTTTAATGAATTTCCTATAGAAATTCGCGAAGCCCAAGAACCGTTGTAGTGCTTTGAGGTTCTCAGGAAGATCCCAATCTAAAATTGCCTGGACCTTCCTAGGATCCATACGGAAACCTGAGGCAGATAAAAAATAACCCAGGAATTGTATCTCCTGAACGGCGAAGACACATTTTTCAATTTTAGCATATAATTTATTCGTCCGTAGGACCTGCAGTACTTGTCTGACATGCACCTCATGTGTTTTCGGATCAGACGAATAAATTAAAATATCATCTAGGTATATTACCACAAACCTGCCGATTAGATGACTAAAAATGTCATTAACGAAATGTTGAAAGACGGCAGGAGCATTGGTCAGACCGAAAGGCATAACTAGATTTTCATAATGCCCCTCAGGGGTGTTAAACGCTGTCTTCCACTCATCCCCCTCCTTAATACGAATCAGATTGTAGGCACCCCTAAGATCAAGTTTGGAGAACCACCTAGCACCCGCAATCTGATTAAACAGGTCAGGAATGAGAGGAAGAGGGTATGGGTCTCGGATGGTTATCTGATTTAATTCGCGAAAATCTAAGCAAGGACGCAGGCCCCCATCTTTCTTTTTAACGAAGAAAAACCCTGCAGCCACGGGTGAAGAAGAGGGTCTGATGTGTCCCTTAGCCAAGCTCTCAGAGATATAATCTTTCATGGCTTGTCTCTCTGGACCCGAAAGATTATATAACCTGGTCTTGGGTAATTTTGCGCCGGGAATAAGGTTAACCGGGCAATCATAAGGACGATGAGGTGGTAACTTCTGACAACCCTTTTCAGAAAAAACATCCTCAAAGTCCGAAATAAATGTAGGTAGGGTAGTTATGGAGGCGACTAAGCAATTGCTATTTAAGCAATTTTCTCTGCACTGCTCACTCCACTCCAATATCTCCCTGGCCTGCCAATCCACCACTGGATTGTGCGCTACCAACCAGGGAAGACCCAGCACTACCGGAGTGGGAAGCCCCTCCAGAACATAACCTGAAAGCATCTCGTTATGGTGGTCCCCTACCCGAAGGTGTAAATTATGAACAATGTGCGTGAGGTTTCTCTGAGACAGGGGAGCAGAATCAATAGCGAATATGGGAATGGGTCTCTGTAAAGTACAGAGAGACAAACCCAAAGTGCGGGCAAAATGGGCATCTATCAAATTTACCCCTGCTCCACTGTCTAGAAAGAAAGAAATAGTCTCCGTCTTATCACCAAAAATAATAACCGCTGGCAACACAAATTGCGATGTACGTATGGAGGAAACGTATACCCCCCGGCTGACATCCTCCACACAGCCTGGGGTTAGTAGTTTTTCCGACGGTCTTTTGTTTCTGAGGAAAGAAGGACAGACATTAATGAAATGACCCCTCTCCCCACAAAAAAAACAAACCCCACGCCTACGGCGAGCCTCAGGAGGACGGACCTGACGAGTAGTTCCTCCTAGCTGCATAGGCTCGTCTAAGTCCGTACAGACTAACTGCTGCTTGGGAGGGGTTACCAATTGCTCCGGTTTTTTCAACCTGACCCTAAGGCGTCTATCTATTCGGATAGAAAGGGACATAACCGCATCAAGGGAAAAGGGGGTCTCATATAATGCAAGCGCATCCTTAACCCTTTCGGATAACCCAGAGCAGAACTGACTCCTGAGAGCCGGGTCGTTCCTTTGGGTATCCGTAGCCCACCTACGGAATTCAGAGCAATACTCCTCTACCGGCCGCTCTCCTTGTAAGAGTCTCCGTAATCTTGATTCAGCCAGGGCGACTCGGTCAGGGTCATCATATATGAGACCCAAGGCCCCGAAAAACTCATCCACTGACCGAAGAGCCTGGGAATCAGTAGGTAAAGAGAACGCCCAGGACTGCGGATCCCCCTGCAGCAGGGAAATAACAACCCCCACCCGCTGATCTTCATTACCAGAGGAGTAAGGGCGCAGTTTAAAATATAACTTACAGGCCTCACGGAATGTCAAAAACTTGTCCCTTCCCCCAGAAAATCTGTCAGGGAGAGGGACCTTGGGTTCCGCAACAACCTGGTTACCAGTAGCAACCGCTGGGCTTGCAGTCAGTTGTAATTGCTGCTGTTGCTGGAGGACCGACGCCTTCAATCCTACCACCTCCAAAGACAGGCCATGAAATTGTTTGGACAGAGCAGCAATTTGATCCATACTGGATTCTAAGTAGGTAAAAAAAAAATTTTTTTTTTTTTTACCTACACAAAATAAAGGCCAGAGATAATGTAATGACCGACGCCACGCACAGGGAGGAAAACAGGGAAAGCCCTGCCCAAGGGAGAGGGAAAGGTGGTGACCCCTAACTCACCTTGCGGCTGGCACCTGACTGCCCTGACGTCCCTAGACGGGTTCCTCACCCGTGCGGCGATCGCGTGCCTAAACCCTGGCTTTCCCTAATATGAGCCCTGGATAGTGAACAGGCCGGTGGGATCGCTAGTCCACACCACTATCACTAAGAGGGAAACACCAGGGAGAGGACAGACAAAACATACAAACACATACACCCAGGTGGGCGACCACAATAAACCAAAAAGGTCCAACAGGGATCTGGAGGGTAGCGTACTGGACCAACTACCAGCGAACGCAGCAACACAGCTCCAGAAGGTCAGAATAGATGTCCAGGCAGGAAGCTCTATCTCTGGCAACCAGAGAAGTGTGAGAGAGAAATATAAGGAGGTCTGGGAGTGCTGGACAAGGAACAGCTGAGGAGAAGGAGCTACGGATCCCTGAGTGAGCCAAAAGGGTTTGCTAAGCAAACCCAGAAAGCTACCATAAGGAAAACAGCCCTATCTTAAATAGAGCGTGCAGCCAACCGCTGCGACTTCCTGACCCCGGGTATAACGGAGTCAGGCGTGGTCCTCGACACCCTCGTGACACCTATTAGGTATCCGTGACAACCTAGTCTATAAAAATATCACATGATATAACCTGTCAGAAGAATGTTAAAAATATTTAAAAAAAATGGTACTAAAACAGGTATTTTTTGTTAACCGGCCTCACGAAAAGTTAAATATAGAGCAAAAAAAAACATATTTACCCTGAACTATTGCCAACAATACTGCCACCCTATCCCGTAGTTTGTAAAATGGGTCTATTTTTGAAATGTTGTACTCTGGGGGTGCATCAGGGGGGCTTCAAATGGGACATGGTGTAAAAAAAAAAAAGTCCAGGAAAAAGTGCCTTCAAAAAATCATATGAAATTAATTTCATTCTGCGCCCTGCCGTGTGTCCGTACAGCTGTTTACAACCGCATATGGTGTGTTTCTGTTAACTACAGAATCAGGGCCATAAACACTGAGGTTGGTTTGACTGTTAACCATTGCTTTGTATCTGGAAATAAATTAATAAAATGATAAATATGACAAACGAGTGAAATTTAAAGATTGTATCTCAATTTTCCATTAATTCTTGGGGGACACCAAAAGGGTTATCAATATTTTTATAATCATTTTCAAATACCTTGAGGGGTGTAGTTTATAAAATGGGCTCATTTTTGCATGGTTTGTATTATGTAAGCCTCACAAAGTGACTTCAGAACTGAATTGGTATCAAAAAATTTCTTTGGTGAAAATGTATGAAAAATTTAAATATTTGCTTCTAAACTTCTAAGCCTTGTACCAACGCTAAAAAATTATATATCATTCACAAAATAATCCAAAAATTAAGTAGTCATGTTGGGTATGTAAAGTAATAACAAAATATTAGAGGCATTAATATGTATTATAGAAGTTGAGAAATTGAAAGTTATAAAATTTGTAGTTTTTATTGAATTTGGTGTTATTTTATAAAATATAAATCATTATTTAGAATTAATTTTAAAACTGTCATGAAGTACAATATGTGACTGAAAAAACTAAATCACAATGGCCTGGATCAATTGCTTTTTTAATGTACAACTATCCAGATTGAATAAGTTTTAATCGCGTTCGAATGGAACATTAGAGCTATTAGTCTGATTTACTATTGTCTGACTCAATAGAATTAAGTTTCATTCGTAAGCAAATATAACTTAGAGCAAGTTAACAATATGAAATAAGTATCATTCGTACGCGAATTAAACTTAGAGCAAGGTAACAATATGAAATAAGTATCATTCGTACGCGAATATAACTTAGAGCAAGGTACCTATATGAAATTTGCCTGCCTATACAGTCTGCTATGTGTGGTTTGTTTTCGCGAAAATACGTCATTAAAAAAAATCGTCAGCGTGCGTCTGTGCGTCCCTGGGATTGCAAGGAGAGTGGGGAGAGGTCGATTTAAGTGACGAAAATGGCAAGAAGCAATTTCGATGCTGAAGAGCTTGAATATTTGATCACTGTAAGTAATTCTAACTGGAAAAAGTATGTCACTGTGCTGTTGTCCAAGTCCAAAGGTGCGGTTAGTGTTCAGAGTCACTCTTAAAGGGCCGGTCCCAGTTAAAGTCACTGTGCTGTTGTCCAAGTCCAAGGTGCGGTCAGTGTTCAAAGTCACTCTTAAAGGGCCGGTCCCAGTTAAAGTCACTGTGCTGTTGTCCAAGTCCAAGGTGCGGTCAGTGTTCAAAGTCACTCTTAAAGGGCCGGTCCCAGTTAAAGTCACTGTGCTGTTGTCCAAGTCCAAGGTGCGTTCAGTGTTCAAAGTCTCTGTTAAAGGGGCGGTCCCAGTTCAAGTCAATGTGCTGTTGTCCAAGTCCAAGGTGCGGTCAGTGTTCAAAGTCACTCTTAAAGGGCCGGTCCCAGTTAAAGTCACTGTGCTGTTGTCCAAGTCCAAGGTGCGTTCAGTGTTCAAAGTCTCTGTTAAAGGGGCGGTCCCAGTTCAAGTCAATGTGCTGTTGTCCAAGTCCAAGGTGCGGTCAGTGTTCAAAGTCACTCTTAAAGGGCTGGTCCCAGTTAAAGTCACTGTGCTGTTGTCCAAGTCCAAGGTGCGTTCAGTGTTCAAAGTCTCTGTTAAAGGGGCGGTCCCAGTTCAAGTCAATGTGCTGTTGTCCAAGTCCAAGGTGCGGTCAGTGTTCAAAGTCTCTCTTAAAGGGCCGGTCCCAGTTAAAGTCACTGTGCTGTTGTCCAAGTCCAAGGTGCGTTCAGTGTTCAAAGTCTCTGTTAAAGGGGCGGTCCCAGTTCAAGTCAATGTGCTGTTGTCCAAGTCCAAGGTGCGGTCAGTGTTCAAAGTCACTCTTAAAGGGCCGGTCCCAGTTAAAGTCACTGTGCTGTTGTCCAAGTCCAAGGTGCGTTCAGTGTTCAAAGTCTCTGTTAAAGGGGCGGTCACAGTTCAAGTCAATGTGCTGTTGTCCAAGTCCAAGGTGCGGTCAGTGTTCAAAGTCACTCTTAAAGGGCCGGTCCCAGTTCAGGTCAATGTGCTGTTGTACAAGTCCAAGGTGCGTTCAGTGTTCAAAGTCACTCTTAAAGGGGAGGACACTGTTATAGCCACTGTTAAAGGAGAGGTCTTTGTCAAAGTCACTATTAAAAGGTGCAGACTCTGTCAAGGTCACTGTTACATGGGAGGCCATTGTTGAAAGTCACTGTTAAAGAGGCGTCCACTGTGGAATTTAATTCTTATATTTGCTTTTACTATAAATGTTTGTATTATTACATTACTTTCATATAGTTCTATAGAGAACTATATAAAAATCTACTATTTTAAGAATTTCATATAAAATTTAAATTTTTATTGGTTTTGATGACTATAATTACTAATAATTGTATTTTAGTACTTTTGGATTACATCCTTTAATTTTTATCTGGTAGACTCTATTGAAAAAATGTTATGACGACATAACTAGCCGCGAAGAAAAGCAGGCCATTTTAAGGAGAATGGCCAGCGCATTAAGTTTCAAGAATGGAAATAGGCATTCTAAACCGGCATATCTGAAGAAATGGTCTGACTTAAAAAGACACAATATGAAACTAGTGAAAGAGGTCAGAGATAAAAATTGTCCAGGTACGATGCTTACATTAATTTTATAACTAACACCTATTTTTATTTATGTGTTGAGTTATGCAAATAAGTATTTCTATCCCTTTACAACAGTTTACTTACTTCAGTAGTGTTGAAACGATGGAACAGGTGCTAGAGGCGGCACTCAGAGCACTCTCTTTGGGCCGCATACCCTTAAAAATGTCTAATGTGTACTAATCGGCTTTAGACATTACATACCATACAGCTTCGCAGGCCCACTATTAAAAGCACAGTCAGCATATTGAATGTAGGCAGCTGTTACAGCAAAATGATAATTGTGTGGAAGACAGACTATACTGGTATTCTGGTACAATGGTAAAGTCGGTAATTTGCAATAAATAATTTAGTTGGTTTGCTCTTCTGCCTAAAAGTTCTCCAGAACGGATTTAGTAAATGTTTGGACACGTAGCTGATTAAACAGTTAAAATATATACATTCACTCACAGTGAGAAATAGATATATGATGTAAACCCCGATCCAATGTCAAAACAGTTGACTTTGTACACCTCTTTTCAATAACCCTGCAACTGTACCTTGCGAACCAATACCCCCTTCTACCTCATCCTAGATATAAACGTACTCAACTGTAAAACATATGAAATACTTCATTCATAGTTCCATCTAACACCAAATCATGTGAAATCAAACATAGGGGTAATGATTATGCCATCCAGATCCCACCATAGATTAATTTTGTGTACCGTTAAGGCTACTTTCACACCTGCGTTTGGTGCGGATCCGTCTGGTATCTGCACAGACGGATCCGCACCTAAAAGGGTCCATTCACACGTCCGTTGTTTCTTTACTGATCTGTTCCGTTTTTTGCTGAACAGATCTGGACCAGATCTGGACCCATTCATTTTCAATGGGTCCTGAAAAAAATCGGACAGCTCAATGTCTTATTTTTTTTCAGGACCCATTGAAAATGAATGGGTCCAGATCTGGTCCAGATCTGTTCAGCAAAAAACGGAACAGATCAGGAAAGAAACAACTGACGTGTGAATGGACCCTAATGCAAACGCTTGGATCCGTTCAGAACGGATCCGTTTGCATTACCATGAACAAAAAAAAAAAAAAAAAATTTTTTTATTTTTTTATTTTTTTTTGTCCATGATAATGCAAACGGATCCGTTCAGACTTTACATTGAAAGTCAATGGGGGACGGATCCGTTTGAAAATTGAGCCATACTGTGTCAACTTCAAACGGATCCTTCCCCATTGACTTACATTGTAAGTCTGGACGGATCCGTTCGCCTCCGCACGGCCAGGCGGACACCCGAACGCTGCAAGCAGCGTTCAGGTGTCCGTCTGCTGAGCGGAGCGGAGGACAAACGCTGCCAGACTGATGCATTCTGAGCGGATCCGCCTCCACTCAGAATGCATTAGGACTGGACGGATCCGTTTGGGGCCGCTTGTGAGAGCCTTCAAACGGAACTCACAAGCGGAGCCCCGAACGCTAGTGTGAAAGTAGCCTAAGTTTTGTTTTTTCTTTGCTTGTTTATGTTGGTATTTTGAATAATTTGGTCATTACAGGAGTGCCTCTTCCAAAATTAAGACCGAAACGCCCTAATAAGAAGAAGGTGGTGGAAGAGGAGATGATGGAGGATGAGGAGGATGAGCAGGAAGAGGAGCAGGCAGGACCATCAGGGCATCAGGCCCATAGCCCACCTGAGGCAGAGGAAGTGACGGTACAGGAGGATGAGGAGGATGAAGAAGACGAGCTGGTGACCACCCCCCGCCAGGAGGGTAAATATATTCTGTTGATGTTTTAATTTAAAAAATGTCTCCACACACATAGAGGTGTCAGTTTAGTCTTTAATTACCACAGGCTGATTTTATTCAATCAAAAAATTATAAACAAGTTCAAGTTCAACCTCAAAATTTTATTCAGACTTCAGATATTGCATAACCTAAAGTACCACACTCTGCGTTCATTCCAAGAAGTGTAGCTAAAATATTTGTATTTCACCACTCTTCAGGGTCTGTCAGAGACCATGCTCATTTATCTGCAGGTTATTTTTTCACATCTTTTGTCCACACTTGAAAAAAAAAATATATTTATTCCAAACTTTATTAAAAAGGCTTGATGGAGTACGGGAGTGACCTGTGCCACTATATCTGTCTGTGCACTCAGTCCAAAAACCCAGACACAAATTAAATCCACGTAAAACATTTTTTTTACAGCTAGCTGATGTTACTGGTGTACTGATTTCAGTAAAGTATCTCAATGAGGCATACAATTAAATTAAGATGTAACTAGCATCCAATATATAAGAATTTAGTTAAACTAAAAAATTTAAGTGCACAAAACAATATAAATAATTATCTACAGAATGGGGTAAAAACTATGAAACTGTGAACAAAGAACGTACAACACACAACAGTAATATAAAACATGAACAGTATAAAATAATTAATATACAAAAAAAAACAATAACTAAAATACTAAGTCCATAACCATAAAGTCAAAAGAACTATTATTAATCCTAAATAAATGAATATATAATGGATTAACATAGTAACATAGTACAGAAGGCCTAAAAAATAGATCTCTCCATCCAGTTCGGCCTGTTATCCTGCAAGTTGATCCAGACAAAGGGAAAAAAATAACTGTGACTTATAAGCCAATTTTCCTCACTTTAGGGGAAGAAAAAATTCCTTCCCGACTCCAATCAGGCAATCCAAATAACTCCCTGGATCAACGACCCCTCTCTAGTAGCTATAACCTGTAATATTATTACACTCCAGAAATACATCCAGGCCCCTCTTGAATTCCTTTATTGTACTCACCATCACCATCCCCTCAGACAGAGAGTTCTATAGTCTCACTGCTCTTACCATAAATAATCCTCTTCTATGTTTGTGTACAAACCTTCATTCCTCCTGACGCACAGGATGTCCCCTCGTCACAGTCACAGTCACAGTCCTGTGGATAAATAGATGATGGGAGAGATCTCTGTACTGACCCCTGATATATTTATACATATTAGTTAGATCTCCCATCAGTCGTCTTTTTTCTGAAGTGAATAACCCTAATGCTGATAATCTTTCAGGGTACTGTAGTTGCCCCATTCCAGTTATTACTTTAGTTGCCCTCCTCTGAACCCTCTCCAGCTCTGCTATGTCTGCCTTGTTCACAGGAGCCCAGAACTGTACCCAGCACTCCATGTGTGGTCTGAAAAAAAGATTTGTAAAGTGGTAGGACTATGTTCTTATCAAGGGCATCTATGCCCCTTCTCATGCAACCCATTATCTTATTGGCCTTGGCATCAGCTGCCTGACACTGGTTTTTGCAGCTTAGTTTACTGATTATTAAAATTCATAGGTCCTTTTCCATGTCAGTGTTACCGAGTGTTTTACCATTTAGTATGTACGGGTGACTTGCATTATTCATTCATATGTGCATAACTTTACATTTGTGAGTGTTAAACCTCATCTGCCACTTATCTGCCCAAGCCTCCAATCTATCCAGATCCCTCTGTAGCAGTATATTATACTCTGTAGTATATATATATATACACACAGTATACTGTCCTCTTCATTGTTAGTTCGTTTACACAGTTTATTTTCATCTGCAAAAACTGATATTTTACTATGCAAGCCTTCTACAAGATCATTAATAAATATATTGAAGAGAATAGGGCCCAATACTGACCCCTGAGGTAACCCACTATTGACAGTGACCCAATCTGAGTGTGTACCGTTAATAACCACCCTCTCTTTTCTATCACTGAGCCAGTTACTTACCTACATAAAGACATTTTCTCCCAGTCCGAGCATTCTCATTTTATATACTAACCTTTTATGTTGTACAGTGTCAAATGCTTTGGAGAAGTCCAGATAAACGACATTCAGTGATTCGCCGCTGTCAAGTCTAGAACTTACACAAACGGAAAATGCAAATGTGATCGCACACTACATCCAGCACTCTGCCCTCCATGCTGGATGAGACATTGGTTTATATTTTGGCCAAAGCATAGTAAGCCACTCACCGCGTCAAGGTCGTCTCAATTGAGTGGTCCCTAACTTTTGTTCCCACCTGTTCATGGGCCATGACAGCCACATAAAATCCAGGGAATGCAGGTCAGCATGCAAGCCAAGTACACTTTGCTTGTAACCCCGTCCGGTGCCATTACAGCTTTCATCGGATCCAGGGATGCAAGTACCAACATGCATGCTGAACCCACCATATACTTCTCCTGGAGCCAGATGGCTAATGGTAGGTTCTATATAAGCAGACTCAGTTTTATACTGACTTTAAAACCAGCCTCCAGGACAGATTAACTGGTCAGGTGTGCTTGACTCAAAGGAGATCGCCACGCCTCCAATATATGCTACAAAGAAAAAGGAGAAGTATATGGTGGATTTTATGTGGCTGTCATGGCCCATGAACAGGTGGGAACAAAAGTTAGGGACCACTCAATTGAGACGACCTTGACGCGGTGAGTGGCTTACTATGCTTTGGCCAAAATATAAACCAATGTCTCATCCAGCATGGAGGGCAGAGTGCTGGATGTAGTGTGCGATCACATTTGCATTTTCCGTTTGTGTATGTATTTCGCCATAGTGATGTGCACCTGCAGGCAGGTTGTGCGGACTCAACCCCCTATATTTTTTTCTTTGTAGCAAGTCTAGAACTTACCTCCTCATAGAAACTGATTAAATTAGTTTGGCATGACCGATCCCTCACGAAGCCATGCTGATATGGTGTTATTTGCTTATTTTATTTGAGATGCTATAAGATCTCTGAAAAAATTCAAACAGTTTAACCACAAGGGGATGTTAAACTTACCGGCCTATAGTTTCCAGGCTCTGTTTTTTAACCGTTTTTGAATATTGGGACCACATTTGCCATGAGCCAATCCTGTGGGACATTCACTGTCAGAATACAGTCCACAAATATCATAAATAAGGGTCTGGCTATGACATTACTCAATTCACTTAGGATACGGGTGTGTGTGCCACCTGGTCCTGGTAATTTGTCTATTTTAATATTTTTAAGTCGAAGATGTAACTGGCTCAGACAGCACTTTATCTGCTTTATACACCAAACAATGATTGTATTTTAAAGTACATTTAAAAATTATATTTCCTTTACTTTTACAGCCATAAAAATTTTTATTAAAGAAATGAAAATTGTGCAGCGGGAGCAGTGCGAACGCATGAGAAAGTTGAGGGCACTGCACATGAGAAGAATGAGGGAGCAGAAGCTTCAACACTCCCATGAGTTGGCACAAGCAGAGGAGGTCAACCAAAAGGCCATGGATGGGCTGCTAAAAAAGCTTAAAAAAAATTGAAAAATTGCCTTAATTATTTTTTTTCATAATTTTTTTTGGGCCTTCCTTCAGTTATTGATGTTAATATTTTTCTTTATTTAAAAATTGATTTATAAAAGTTTATTATTCTATAAAATTTGTTGTGTTTTTTTTTATTGTAACCAATGGGGTTACAGTACGGACAATTTAGTCAGGGCCAATGTAATAATTCATTATCAGTACATAAAGCAGACGCCGTTACATTGAAACTGGGTAATAGACATGGCGCCGCTTATGCTCGCACCACTTATTCACTATGACTATTTTATTGTGCCGGTGGTCATGTGTGTGCCACAATTCAAACCAGAATACTGCGAACTGTGGCGCTCTTAGCAGCACGCATGACGGTACCAGGTCCAATCATAGACCTTGTACAACAGGCACACATGTAATGCAAAACTTTCAAAATAGAAGTATTAGTACTGCAAGTATTAGTACTTAATGTGATCATGTCATGAAAATTTCAAAAAAATTAGGCCTATAAATGGAAAATATTTGATTTTAGGTTACCGTTATAATATTACATTGTATTTAAATTGCATGTGTGTGGGGTATGAGTAATAGGGTATTGGCCAATGGCCATCTGAGGAGAGGTGTACCTGTCTAGTGAATTGACGGTACAGTATGGGGGGTATACAGCTGGTTCGCCTCTACGTGGTGCACCCTGGGTTATGGTAAATGAACTAGCGAATACTGAAATACTGGAGATCAAACATTACTTCTCATAAACTGTGTGTGAGTGAGGAGGTGGGGGGGAGTTGATTGAGGGGGGTTTAAGGTGGTGGAGGGTTTAAGGGGGGAGGGGGGTTTGGTGTGGGTTTTATAGCGTGGGATATACAGAGTGTAGCACGTAAATAGATGTGCTATATGCATATGAGAGATATTTGTCTGGTATCCATACATACATGTTACAGACATTGTAGTGTGATGTAACCTCTTTAATTTGTGACTAGAGTTGAGCGAACACCTGGATGTTTGGGTTCGAGAAGTTCGGGCGAACTTCACGGAAATGTTCGGGTTCGGGATCCGAACACGACCCTAACTTCGTCCCAAACCCAAACCCCATTAAAGTGAATGTGGACCAGAACTTTTGGGCACTAAAAAGGCTGTAAAACAGCCCAGAAAAGAGCTAGAGGGCTGCAAAAGGCAGCAACATGTAGGTAAATCCCCTGCAAACAAATGTGGATAGGGAAATGAATTAAAATTAAAATAAAAAAAATAAAAATTAACCAATATCAATTGGACAGAGGTCCCATAGCAGAGAATCTGGCTTCACGTCAGCAGAGAATCAGTCTCTTCATGCCATAGCAAAGAATCTGGCTTCATGTCAGCAGAGAATCCGTCTTCATATCATAGCAGAGAATCTGGCTTCATGTCAGCAGAGAATCAGTCTTCATGTCATAGCAGAGAATCAGGCTTCATGTCAGCAGAGAATCAGTCTCTTCATGCCATAGCAAAGAATCTGGCTTCATGTCAGCAGAGAATCAGGCTTCACGTCACCCACCACTGGAACAGGCCACTGTCACATATTTAGGCCCAGGCACCCAGGCAGAGGAGAGAGGTCCCATAACAGAGATTCAGGCTTCATGTCAGCAGAGAATCAGACTTCATGTCATAGCAGAGAATCAGGCTTCATGTCACCCACCACCGGAACAGGCCACTGTCAGATATTTTTAGGCCCCGGCACCCAGACAGAGGAGAGAGGACCCATAACAGAGATTCAGGATTCATGTCAGCAGAGAATCCGTCTTCATGTCATAGCAGATAATCTGGCTTCATGTCAGCAGAGAATCAGTCTTCATGTCATAGCAGAGAATCAGGCTTCACGTCACCCACCACTGGAACAGGCCACTGTCACATATTTAGGCCCCGGCACTCAGACAGAGGAGAGGTTCATTCAACTTTGGGTTGCCCCGCAATATAATGGTAAAATGAAAATAAAAATAGGATTGAATGAGGAAGTGCCCTGGAGTACAATAATATATTGTTAAGGGGAGGTAGTTAATGTCTAATCTGCACAAGGGATAACAGGTCCTGTGGGATCCATGCCTGGTTCATTTTTATGAACGTCAGCTTGTCCACTTTGGCTGTAGACAGGCGGCTGCGTTTGTCTGTAATGACGCACCCTGCCGTGCTGAATACACGTTCAGACAAAACGCTGGCCGCCGGGCAGGCCAGCACCTCCAAGGCATAAAAGGCTAGCTCTGGCCACTTGGACAATTTGGAGAGCCAGAAGTTGAATGGGGCCGAACCATCAGTCAGTACGTGGAGGGGTGTGCACAGGTACTTTTCCACCATGTTAGTGAAATGTTGCCTTCTGCTAACACGTTCCGTTTTAGGTGGTGGTGCAGTTAGCTGTGGCGTGGTGATAAAACTTTTCCACATCTCTGCCATGCTAACCCTGCCCTCAAAGGAGCTGGCCGTGACACAGCTGCGTTGGCGACCTCTTGCTCCTCCTCTGCCTTCGCCTTGGGCTTCCACTGGTTCCCCTGTGACATTTGGGAATGCTCTCAGTAGCGCGTCTACCAACGTGCGCTTGTACTCGCGCATCTTCCTATCACGCTCCAGTGCAGAAAGTAAGGTGGGCACATTGTCTTTGTACCGTGGATCCAGCAGGGTGGCAACCCAGTAGTCCGCACACGTTAAAATGTTGGCAACTCTGCTGTCGTTGCGCAGGCACTGCAGCATGTAGTCGCTCATGTGTGCCAGGCTGCCCAGAGGTAAGGACAAGCTGTCCTCTGTGTGAGGCGTATCGTCATCGTCCTGCATTTCCCCCCAGCCACGCACCAGTGATGGGCCCGAGCTGCGTTGGGTTCCACCCCGCTGTGAACATGCTTCATCCTCATCCTCATCCTCGTCCTCCTCGTCCTCCAGTAGTGGGCCCTGTCTGGCCACATTTGTACCTGGCCTCTGCTGTTGCAAAAAACCTCCCTCTGAGTCACTTCGAAGAGACTGGCCTGAAAGTGCTAAAAATTACTCCTCTTCCTCCTCCTCCTCCTGGGCCACCTACTCTTCCATCATCGCCCTAAGTGTTTTCTCAAGGAGGCATAGAAGTGGTATTGTAACGCTGATAACGGCATCATCACCACTGGCCATGTTGGTGGAGTACTCGAAACAGCGCAACAGGGCACACAGGTCTCGCATGGAGGCACAGTCATTGGTGGTGAAGTGGGTCTGATCCGCAGTGCGACTGACCCGTGCGTGCTGCAGCTGAAACTCCACTATGGCCTGCTGCTGCTCGCACAGTCTGTCCAGCATGTGCAAGGTGGAGTTCCACCTGGTGGGCACGTCGCATATGAGGCGGTGAGCGGGAAGGCCGAAGTTACGCTGCAGCGCTGACAGGCGTGCAGCAGCAGGGTGTGAACGCCGGAAGCGCGAAAAGACGGCCCGCACTTTATGCAGCAGCTCTGACATGTCGGGGTAGTTGTGAATGAACTTCTGCACCACCAAATTCAGCACATGCGACAGGCAAGGGATGTGCGTCAAACCGGCTAGTCCCAGAGCTGCAACGAGATTTCGCCCATTATCGCACACCACTAGGCCGGGCTTGAGGCTCACCGGCAGCAAACACTCGTGGGTCTGTTGTTCTATACCCCGCCACAACTCCTGTGCGGTGTGGGGCCTGTCCCCCAAACATATGAGTTTCAGAATGGCCTGCTGACATTTACCTCGGGCTGTGCTGAAGTTGGTGGTGAAGGTGTGTGGCTGACTGTATGAGCAGGTGGAAGAAGAGGAGGAGGAAGCTGAGTAGGAGGAGGATGTTGCCCTGCTATCCTTGGCGGCGGAAGGACGTGCGCCAAACAGCTCTCCGCCTGGGGCCCAGCCGCCACTACATTTACCCAGTGTGCAGTTAGGGAGATATAGCGTCCCTGGCCGTGCTTACTGGTCCACGTATCTGTGGTTAGGTGGACCTTGCCGCTGATGGCGTTGCGCAGTGCACACTTGATTTTATCGGACACTTTGTTGTGCAGGGAAGGCACGGCTCTCTTGGAGAAGTAGTGCCGGCTGGGAACAACATACTGTGGGACAGCAAGCGACATGAGCTGTTTGAAGCTGTGTGTGTCCACCAGCCTAAATGACAGCATTTCATAGGCCAGTAGTTTAGAAATGCTGGCATTCAGGGCCAGGGATCGAGGGTGGCTAGGTGGGAATTTACGCTTTCTCTCAAATGTTTGTGAGATGGAGAGCTGAACGCTGCCGTGTGAAATGGTTGAGATGCTTGGTGACGCAGGTGGTGGTGTTGGTGTTACATCCCATGTTTGCTGGGCGGCAGGTGCCAACGTTCCTCCAGAGGCGGAGGAAGAGGCCGAGGCAGCGGCAGCAGCAGAAGAGGCCGAGGCGGCAGCAGCAGAAGAGGTAGCAGGGGGAGCCTGAATGACTTCCTTGTTTTTAAGGTGTTTACTCCACTGCAGTTCATGCTTTGCATGCAGGTGCCTGGTCATGCAGGTTGTGCTAAGGTTCAGAACGTTAATGCCTCGCTTCAGGCTCTGATGGCACAGCGTGCAAACCACTCGGGTCTTGTCGTCAGCACATTGTTTGAAGAAGTCCCATGCCAGGGAACTCCTTGAAGCTGCATTTTGGGTGCGCGGTCCCAGATGGCGGCGGTCAGTAGCAGGCGGAGTCTCTTGGCGGTGGGTGTTCTGATTTTGCCCACTGCTCCCTCTTTGTATTTTGCTACGCTGTTGGCTCGGTCTCACCACTGCCTCTTCCTCCGAACTGTGAAAGTCAGTGGCACGACCTTCATTCCATGTGGGGTCTAGGACCTCATCGTCCCCTGCATCGTCTTCCACCCAGTCTTGATCCCTGACCTGTTCAGTCTGCACACTGCAGAAAGACGCAGCAGTTGGCACCTGTGTTTCGTCATCATCATAGACGTGCTGAGGTGGTATTCCCATGTCCTCATCATCAGGAAACATAAGTGGTTGTGCGTTAGTGCATTCTATCTCTTCCACCACTGGGGAAGGGCTAGGTCGATGCCCTTGGGAAACCCTGCCAGCAGAGTCTTCAAACAAAATAAGAGACTGCTGCATAACTTGAGGCTCAGACAGTTTCCCTGATATGCATGGGGGTGATGTGACAGAGTGATGGGCTTGGTTTTCATGCGCCATCTGTGTGCTTTCTGCAGAAGACTGGGTGGGAGATAATGTGAACGTGCTGGATGCACTGTCGGCCACCCAATTGACTAATGCCTGTACCTGCTCAGGCCTTACCATCCTTAGAACGGCATTGGGCCCCACCAAATATGGCTGTAAATTATGGCGGCTACTGGGACCTGAGGTAGTTGGTACACTTGGACGTGTGGCTGTGGCAGAACGGCCACGTCCTCTCCCAGCACCAGAAGGTCCACTAACACCACCCCGACCATGTCAGTGTCCACGTCCGCGTCCCTTACTAGATGTTTTCCTCATTGTTACCGTTCACCACAATAAGAAAAATATTATTTGGGCCAATGTATTGAATTAAAATTCAGGCCTTTTTTTCCTGACACCTAACACTATCTGGCTATGTATTTAGGTACCGTATTACACTAATACAGGCACACCAGTAATGACAGATTTGGATGAATATAAATGTGAGGCCTATTTTTTAGGCGCTGGGTGACAGGTATACGTTTAATCACAGAATTAGACTTGGATCTGCACTGTAGCGTGTGTGTTAAGTTTTTGAGAATGACCCTATCAGCACCTTTAATCTAATATACCCTTTTAGGGATAGATTTCAAGTAGGCCTGATCCAGCAGATACCACTAAATTTGATAATTGCAAATTTGGGAATTGTTTTTCAACCCAGAACAACAACTGTGCTTTGACGGTCACTAAAAACAACTTGACTGGCTAAAACAGTACTGATTTGGATGAATATAAATGTGAGGCCTATTTTTTAGGCTCTGGGTGACAGGCTCAACTTGCCCCCGATGTAGTATATGTCCAAAAAATAACCACACTATTGATGGTTAAATGCACTAGATGAAAGCTTGACCCTGATGTAGGATATAGCAAAAAATAACCACATTATTGATGGTTAAATGCACTTGGTGGCAGCTTGTGCTGGCGCACCACAAGACACAAAATGGCCGCCGATCACCCCATAAAAAAGTGACTGAAAAACGCTCTGGGCAGCCTAAAAACACTGAGCAATTGAATAGCAGCAGTTCAATGATCAACAGCTGTAGATCGATCACTGAATGAAGTCTTTTGGAGGAGTTAATCACTGCCTAATCTCGCCCTAACGTCGCAGCTGCAACCTCTCCCTACACTTGTATCAGCAGAGTGACGTGCAGCGCTACGTGACCCAAGCTTATATAGAGGCTGGGTCACATGCTGCACTGGCCAATCACAGCCATGCCAATAGTAGGCAAGGCTGTGATGGCCTCTTGGGGCAAGTAGTATGACGCTTGTTGATTGGCTGCTTTGCAGCCTTTTCAAAAGCGCCAAGAAAGCGCCGAACACCGAACCCGAACCCGGACTTTTAGGAAAATGTTCGGGTTCTGGTCCGTGTCACGGACACCCCAAAATTTGGTACGAAACCCGAACTATACAGTTCGGGTTCGCTCATCCCTATTTGTGACATAATCATTTACCACTTCACAGCCAATGACGTAGCTATACTTCATCCTGCAGAATAATTAAACATAGATCAATCCTTATGCGGGCGCAGTGGCCACCTGCATTGTGTGGCTGCATAAACCCACGGCTAATGTCCGTGACCGTCAGAAAATACCGATAGTGGACATTTAACCCATAAGATGTAGTAGTCACTTGTTAACTATAAGAATACAAGCAATACGAATATTTTAGCAATAGTGTTGAATTCGAAATGCAAATAATTTTTATTGCATTGCAATTCCTGCTTAGGAGATTTTGCTATAGGTGGTATTGGTAGAATTATCTAATAAAACAAATATAGTACTGTATGTCAGAATATTGCATTATAAAAGTTGGATTCGCAATGTGGTTAATAATAATAGAAAATATTATCACATTGTGATTGAAAATTAGCACTGATAGATTCAATATCAGTTAAGTTCGTTAATTCTAGACCCATCCCATTAGAGACCCATCAGCAGCCTCAAGTTGAAATCAAAGTTCGATTAATACAAGTTATAATAATCGAATTGCGATTTCAACTTGGACCTGGTTTACTATGTTTAGCTTGATAGAATTAACGAAAATGGCGAATGTATTCGTCATATTCCTAAAAACGAAGATAACAAAGTATTCTCCATCTTCGTTTTAGCTACCTATTCGTCAACTTCGCTAATTCTAGCAATCAAATAGGAAGGTTGACTATAGAGACAGCTGTGTTTAATTCACTATGCGATTATATTACTTTATATTTTTTTAATAAATAGAATCATTATAATAATCAAGTTTTTAACTATTCAATTTTTTTTTAAATAAAGCAAACTAATATTACGAATATTCTAAAAGACGAAGTTAGAGCAATATTAAGAATATTCATAAAATACATATATTAACCTAGCCATAGTCAATTAGCCATAGGAACGTTACTAACAAAGGAAAAAAATAAAAATAAATAGTGTCCGTCCCTTTAAGAGTGACAAGAACTGTGACCATCCCTTTAACAGTGACTAGAACTGTTTCTGCCCCTTAAAGAGTAACTAAAACTGTGGCTGCCCCTTTAAGAGTGACAAAAACTGTGGCCGCCCCTTTAAGAGTAACTTGAATAGTTTCCACCCCTTTAAGAGTGACAAGAACTGTGACCATCCCTTTAACAGTGACTAGAACTGTGGCTGCCCCTTTAAGAGTGACTACAACTGTGGCCGCACCTTTAAGAGTGACAATAACTGTGGCTGCCCCTTTAAGAGTGACTTGAATAGTTTCCGCCCCTTTAAGAGTGATTTGAATAGTGACCGTCCCTTTAAGAGTTACAATAACTGTGGTAGCCCCTTTAAGAGTGAGTTGAATAGTTTCCACCCCTTTAAGAGTGACAAGAACTGTGACCATCCCTTTAACAGTGACTAGAACTGTGGCTGCCCCTTTAAGAGTGACTACAACTGTGGCCGCACCTTTAAGAGTGACAATAACTGTGGCCGCCCCTTTAAGAGTGACTTGAATAGTTTCCGCCCCTTTAAGAGTGATTTGAATAGTGACCGTCCCTTTAAGAGTGACAATAACTGTGGTAGCCCCTTTAAGAGTGAGTTGAATAGTTTCCACCCCTTTAAGAGTGACAAGAACTGTGACCATCCCTTTAACAGTGACTAGAACTGTGGCTGCCCCTTTAAGAGTGACTACAACTGTGGCCGCCCCTTTAAGAGTGACTTGAATAGTTTCCGCCCCTTTAAAATATGTACACTATTAAAAAAATTACTATAGCAGTGTATTAGCTAATTTACAATCTATATGTGTATTTTAGGAATATTCTTAATATTGCTCTAACTTTGTCTTTTAGAATATTCGTTATATTGCTCTAACTTCGTCTTTTAGAATATTAAGAATATTCTAAAAGACGAAGTTAAAGCATTAGGAATATACGTAAAAAGTTGAAATCGCTATTCTATTTGTATAACCTGAATGAATCCAATTCCGATTTCAACTTATACAGTCTACCTTGTTTGATTTGTTATCGCGGTAATACGTCATAATAGTGTTTGTGCGTCCGTGCGTGCGTGCCTGTCTTTCTCTTTGGATCGCAAACGGAGTGGAGAGAGACAGAGAAGAGAAGTTTATTCGAAAATGGCAAGGAGCAATTTCAAGCAAGAAGAGCTGGAAGCTTTGATAACTGTAAGTGATTCTACAGAAAAAAGTGTCACTGTTAAGGACGGCCACAGTTTTAGTCCCTGTTAAAGGGGCAACACCAGTTCTAGTCACTGTTAAAGGGATGGGCAGAGTTCTTGTCACTCTTAAAGAAACGGTCACTATTGAAGTCACTCTTAAAGGGGCAGCCAACTTTCTTGTCACTCTTAAAGGGGCAGTAACTATTCAAGTCACTCTTAAAGGGGCGGCCACAGTTCTTGTCACTCTTAAAGGGGAGGCCACAGTTCTAATCACTCTTAAAGGGGCGGCAACAGTTCTAGTCACTCTTAAAGGGGCGGCAACAGTTCTAGTCACTCTTAAAGGGGCGGCAACAGTTTTAGTCACTCTTAAAGGGACGGCAACAGTTCTAGTCACTCTTAAAGGGGCGGCAACAGTTCTAGTCACTCTTAAAGGGGCGGTCACTATTCAAGTCACTCTTAAAGGGGCAGACAAAGTTCTTGTCACTCTTAAAGGGGCAGCCACAGTTGTAGTCACTCTTAAAGGGGCAGCCACAGTTCTAGTCACTGTTAAAGGGATGGTCACAGTTCTTGTCACTCTTAAAGGGACAGTCACTATTGAAGTCACCCTTAAAAGGGCGGCCACAGTTCTTGTCACTCTTAAAGGGGCGATCACTATTCAAGTCACTCTTAAAGGGGCGGCCACAGTTCTTGTCAATCTTAAAGGGGCAGCAACAGTTGTAGTCACTCTTAAAGGGGCGGCAACAGTTCTAGTCACTCTTAAAGGGGCGGTCACTATTCAAGTCACTCTTAAAGGGGCGGTCACTATTCAAGTCACTCTTAAAGGGGCGGCCACAGTTCTTGTCACTCTTAACCACCTCCGGACCGCCTAACGCAGATTCGCGTTCCGGAGGTGGCAACGCTGCGCACAGTCACGCATATACGCGTCATCTCGCGAGACGCGAGATTTCGCTCAAAGCCAGCCCGCGCATGCGCATCGCTGGCCGGCAAAATTTAAAGAACAAGTTCGTCACCAGCCTGCCAGCAACGATCATTGGCTGGCAGGCTGGCGATTTTCAAAAAATCCAATCACAAGTCATATAACAGATCATATTAGTAAATATGATCTGTTATATGGCTTGTCTGCTCCTCTGCTGGTCCTTTTCGTCGGTTGGATCCAGCAGAGGAGCAGACTGAACTGTGAGTACACCAAACACTACACCTTAGCCCCAGATCACCCCCCTGCACCCCAATTAACCCTTTGATCACCCATTTGATCGCCCCTGTCAATCACTAGTGAAAGGAAAAAAAGTGATCAGTGTAAACTGTCACTTTTTTTTTCCACTAGTATTGGCTGTTAGGTTTTAGGGATAGTTTAGGCCCATTGGTTAGGTAGTTTAGCGTGAGTTAGCGCCCAGCCCACCGCACCGCAGTCACTTATTCGCTGTTTAGCGTATCGCTAATCAGCATTTGTACTTTTATAGTATCTGTAAGTGATCAAAACTGATCACGGTCAGATCTATAATAGTATTAGTGTTACCTTAGCTCGCCCTCCACCCAAAACGCAGTGTTTGCCCGATCAGGCCTGATCGGTTGCCCACACGTGCGTTCACCCACGCCCGCCCCACCGCAGTGACAAAAAATATATATTTTTTTGATCACTGCACATTCATTTTACACGCACTGCGGCGATAAAAAAATCAGTTTTGATATTTTTTATCAACCGCAGCGGCCTCCGGTACTTCGCTAGCCTCCCCTTTGTAAGACAGGTTTGCTTTTTTTCTTGGGTAGTCTCAGGGAATACCCCTAAATTTAGTAGTCCAAAATGTCAAACAGGGGGTATTCTTCTGAAGAGGCCTACAGGATTCTGACCCAGTCGGATGAGGAGTGGGAACCCTCATCTGACGAATCTAGCGGGTCAGGATATGAACCTGTGGAAAGCAGTGGCTCTCTGACCCAAAGTTCGGACGAGGAGGTGGAGGTCCCTGATAGCAACAGGCGTACCAGGCCCCGTGTCGCTAGACCACAGGTTATGCAGGATCCGCTTCAAGAGCAGCAGAGTGGGGCTGTCGCTGCCGGATCACGTGGTGAGGCATACACCAGCAGCGCAGCCCTCCCTGGACCTAGGACCAGCACTGCCGTACAACATGGTGACGTGGCGAGCACCAGAAGGGCAGTTGAAGCTGGTACGGTGGCACGTGCAGTAGTTACCCTGTCGCAGCCACCGCACAGACAGGCCCGTAGAGCCCCTAGAATCCCTGAGGTGCTGGCAAACCCTGATTGGCAGTCACCAACTTCAGCCGCACCATTAGTTCCCCCTTTCACCGCCCAGTCTGGAGTTCGGGTTGAGACGGCTCAAATCGGTTCGGCCCTGGGATTTTTTGAGCTGTTCTTGACTGCGGAGCTCTTGGACTTAGTCGTGGCAGAGACAAACCGGTATGCCACATAATTTATATCCGCCAACCCGGGAAGCTTTTATGCCCAGCCTTTCCGGTGGAAACCAGTCCAAGTTTCCGAACTTAAAATTTTTTTGGGCCTTCTCCTCAACATGGGTCTAACTAAAAAGCATGAATTGTGGTCATATTGGTCCACGAACCCGATTCATCACATGCCCATGTTCTCTGCAGCTATGTCCAGGGCACGATTTGAGGCCATCCTCCGTTTCCTGCATTTTAGCGACAACACCACCTCCCGTCCCAGAGGCCACCCAGCTTTTGACCGGCTCCACAAAATTCGGCCCCTCATAGACCATTTCAACCAGAAATTTGCAGATTTGTATACCCCCGAGCAAAACATCTGCGTAGACGAGTCCCTAATACATTTTACCGGGCGCCTTGGCTTCAAACAATACATCCCAAGCAAGCGTGCCCGGTATGGGGTCAAATTGTATAAGCTCTGTGAAAGGGCCACAGGCTATACCCACAAATTTCGGATCTATGAGGGAAAAGATCAGACCCTGGAGCCGGTCGGTTGCCCTGACTACCTGGGGAGCAGTGGGAAGACAGTCTGGGACTTGGTATCACCCTTATTCGGCAAGGGGTACCATCTTTATGTGGACAAATTTTACACAAGTGTGGCCCTCTTTAGGCATTTGTTTCTAGAACGGATTTGCGCCTGTGGCACCGCGCGAACTAGTCGCGTGGGCTTCCCCCAACGGCTCGTTACCACCCGTCTTGCAAGGGGGGAGAGGGCTGCCTTGTGTAACGAAGAACTGCTCGCGGTGAAATGGAGAGACAAGCGTGACGTTTACATGCTCTCCTCCATTCACGCAGACACGACAATCCAAATTGAGCGAGCAACCCGTGTCATTGAAAAGCCCCTCTGTGTCCACGACTATAATGCGCTCATGGGAGGGGTGGACTTCAATGACCAGATGTTGTCTCAGTATTTAGTTTCCCGCAGAACCAGACGCTGGTATAAGAAGGTGTCTGTATATTTAATTCAATTGGCGCTGTATAATAGTTTTGTTCTCTACAGTAAGGCTGGGAGAACAGGATCCTTCCTCAAATTCCAGGAAGAGATCATCGAGAACCTCCTGTATCCAGGAGGTTCCCTGGCCCCATCCACCAGTGTAGTTAGCCGTCTACACGAGCGACATTTCCCCAGTGTTGTTCCTGGTACCTCAACCCAACCGTCACCCCGAAAAAGATGTCGTGTCTGTAGCAGGAGTGGAATAAGGCGTGACACCCGCTATTTCTGTCCTGACTGTCCTGACCACCCTGCCCTATGCTTTGGTGAGTGTTTCCGGAAGTACCACACACAGGTACACCTAGCATAGGGATTGCATCTCACAGGACAGGCACACAGGGCTATTAGGGCCCTTTTACTCACAGCTGCTGCAAACCTCTCCTTTCACCTGGGATAAAGTGCATAACGTACTTCGCCACATTTTTGGGCGATTTGCGCTTTGCACATTGTCCCATGGGGAAGGAGAGGTTTGTTCTATAAAGGTAAAAAAAAACTAAACAAAAAAAAAAAACGGTAAGTAAAAAAGTTAACGTTCAGTTAAAAAAGTTTAAAAAAGTTTAATATGTTCTGTTCAAAAGTTAATAAATTTATTGCGTTGCGGCCTGGTTTTTTCTTTTTTCTTTTTTTTTTTTTTACCTTCCAGGTGGACCAACCGATCGACTAGCTGCAGCACTGATGTGCATTCGGACAGAAGCATTGCGCTGCTGTCAGATTACACGCAAGTCGGTGTATGCGGCGCTGCAAGACGAGATTTCTCCTCTGCAGTAAAAGATACGTTTGCCGAGGCATATGAGCTGAGGAGGTGGCGGTGTTCATATACTTTGGCAAACACTTTGTATATATAAAAAAAAAAATCCCGGCAATGATTTATTCATCCACATCGATTGATGTGAATGGAGAAATCTGGTTTGCCAGGGCATACGAGCTAAGTGGGTATGGATGTTGGACGGAGCTCCTATGTCCTGGCAGACGCCTTTCCCCTCCTTTTTCTTTTTTTGGCAGAGATTTTTTCATCCACATTGATCGATGCGAATGAAGAAATCTGTGCCTGTATGCTCAATATAAGGAGAATAGCAGAAACTTCTAATGCTGGGCATACATGTAATAATTGCGGAGACCCTCAAATGCCAGGGCAGTACAAACACCCCACAAATAACACCATTTTGGAAAGAAGACACCACAAGGTATTCACTGAGGGGCATATTGAGTCCATGAAAGATTGAAATTTTTGTCCCAAGTTAGCGGAAAGGGAGACTTTGTGAGAAAAAAATCAAAAAAATCAATTTCCGCTAACTTGTGCCAAAATATTTTTTTTTCTATGAACTCGCCATGCCCCTCATTGAATACCTTGGGGTGTCTTCTTTCCAAAATGGGGTCACATGTGGGGTATTTATACTGCCCTGGCATTTTAGGGGCCCCAAAGCGTGAGAAGAAGTCTGGTATCCAAATGTCTAAAAATGCCCTCCTAAAAGGAATTTTGGCACCTTTGCCCACTTAGGCTGCAAAAAAGTGTCACACATGTGGTATCTCCGTATTCAGGAGAAGTTGGGGAATGTGTTTTGGGGTGTCATTTTACATATACCCATGCTGGGTGAGATAAATATCTTGGTCAAATGCCAACTTTGTATAAATAAAATGGGAAAAGTTGTCTTTTGCCAAGATATTTCTCTCACCCAGCATGGGTATATGTAAAATGACACCACAAAACACATTCCCCAACTTCTCCTGAATACGGAGATACCACATGTGTGACACTTTTTTGCAGCCTAGGTGGGCAAAGGGGCCCACATTCCAAAGAGCACCTTTCGGATTTCACAGGTCATTTACCTACTTACCACACATTAGGGCCCCTGGAAAATGCCAGGGCAGTATAGGGCCCCTTTGCACCTTTGCCCACCTAGGCTGCAAAAAAGTGTCACACATCTGGTATCTCTGTATTCAGGAGAAGTTGGGGAATGTGTTTTGTTTTGTTTTTATTTTTTGTCACAAGTTAGTGGAAAATGATGATTTTTTATTTTATTTATTTTTTCATACAAAGTCTCATATTCCACTAACTTGTGACAAAAAATAAAAAGTTCTATGAACTCACTATGCCCATCAGCGAATACCTTAGGGTGTCTACTTTCAGAAATGGGGTCATTTGTGGGGTGTTTGTACTGTCTGGGCATTGTAGAACCTCAGGAAACATGACAGGTGCTCAGAAAGTCAGAGCTGCTTCAAAAAGCGGAAATTCACATTTTTGTACCATAGTTTGTAAACGCTATAACTTTTGCCCAAACCATTTTTTTTTTACCCAAACATTTTTTTTTTATCAAAGACATGTAGAACAATAAATTTAGAGCAAAATTTATATATGGATCTCGTTTTTTTTGCAAAATTTTACAAATGAAAGTGAAAAATATCAAATAAATATATTAGTCGGATGCACAGGGTGGTAGACACACCAAAAAAGGGTGCTCTCAGTCCTACAGCGTCACCCCGCTGTTGAAAGGGAATTGGATATAGAGAAAATGACTGGGCACACCTAAGGATACTTAGTTGCTAATGTTTATTAGATAAAAGGACAATAAGTGTAGTGAAGTAAATAATATCAGATATAAACTTGCGACAGTAAAATTATGTAACGTGTGTACATAGAGCAACACTTCATATAAAGTTCTATATCTTTGTAGTTGACGTGCGCATTGATCACTAATAAAATAAAATAGCGGTACAATCTGTGACCAATAGCTACACTCCAGATACAAATAAATAAGTAGATAGGATTAATGCATAAAAGACAACCTCATATAAAAGCAACAATATATATAAGTGAAATACAGTATAATATAGACAGGTATAGTCTAGATAAGAGTAGAGTTGAGCGAACACCTGGATGTTCGGGTTCGACAAGTTCGGCCGAACTTTCGAAAAATGTTCGGGTTCGGGATCCGAACTCGACCCGAACTTCATCCCGAACCCGAACCCCATAGAAGTCAATGGGGACCCGAACTTTTGGGCACTAAAAAGGCTGTAAAACACACCCGGAAAGGGCTAGAGGGCTGCAAAAGGCAGCAAAATGTAGTTAAATCCCCTGCAAACAAATGTAGATAGGGAAATGATGAGTTAACATAAAATAAATAAAAATTAAACAATATTAATTGGAGTGAGGTCCCATAGCACAGAATCAGGCTTCAAGTCACCCACCAATGGAGAAGGTCACTTACTATTATTTTGACCACAGCACCCAGACAAAGGAGAGAGGTCCCACAGCAGAGAACCAGGCATCATATCACCCACCACAGGAGTAGGCCACCATTTAGTTACTTTGACCCCTACACCCAGACGGAGGAGAGAGGTTACACAGCAGAGAATCAGGCATTTAGATCACCCACCACAGGAGTAGGCCACCATTGAATCAGACCCCGGCAACCATGTCAGATGGCACAAGCATAAGCTTTATATCAATCAGCACAGGAGAAGGCGACTTTGACAGACTTTGACCCCTACACCCGGACGGAGGAGAGAGGTTTCAAAGCAGAGAATCAGGCATTTAGATCACCCACCACAGGAGTAGGCCCCAATTTAATGGGACCCCGGCAACCATGTCAGATGGCACAACCATCAGCTTCATATCAATCAGCACAGGAGAAGGCGACTTTGAAAGACTTTGACCCCTACACCCAGACGGAAGAGAGAGGTTTCACAGCAGAGAATCAGGCATTTAGATCACCCACCACAGGAGTAGGCCCCCATTGAATCAGACCCTGGCAACCATGTCAGATGGCACAACCATCAGCTTTATATCAATCAGCACAGGAGAAGCGACTTTGAAAGACTTTGACCCCTACACTTAGATGGAGGAGAGAGGTTTCACAGCAGAGAATCAGGCATCATATCAACCACCACAGGAGAAGCCACCATTTAGTTACTTTGACCCCTGCACCCAGGAAGAGGAGAGAGGCACCACAGCACATATTCTGGCATCATATCAGCCACCACAGGAGAAGCCACCATTGAGTTACTTTGACCCCCGCACCCAGGAAGAGGAGAGAGGCACCACAGCACATATTCTGGCATCATATCAGCCACCACAGGAGAAGCCACCATTGAGTTACTTTGACCCCCGCACCCAGGAAGAGGAGAGAGGCACCACAGCACATATTCTGGCATCATATCAGCCACCACAGGAGAAGCCACCATTGAGTTACTTTGACCCCTGCACCCAGGAAGAGGAGAGAGGCCCCACAGCACATATTCTGGCATCATACTAACCACCACAGGAGAAGCCACCATTGAGTTACTTTGACCCCTGCACCCAGGAAGAGGAGAGAGGCCCCACAGCACATATTCTGGCATCATATCAGCCACCACAGGAGAAGCCACCATTGAGTTACTTTGACCCCCGCACCCAGGAAGAGGAGAGAGGCACCACAGCACATATTCTGGCATCATATCAGCCACCACAGGAGAAGCCACCATTGAGTTACTTTGACCCCTGCACCCAGGAAGAGGAGAGAGGCCCCACAGCACATATTCTGGCATCATATCAGCCACCACAGGAGAAGCCACCATTGAGTTACTTTGACCCCCGCACCCAGGAAGAGGAGAGAGGCACCACAGCACATATTCTGGCATCATATCAGCCACCACAGGAGAAGCCACCATTGAGTTACTTTGACCCCTGCACCCAGGAAGAGGAGAGAGGCCCCACAGCACATATTCTGGCATCATATCAGCCACCACAGGAGAAGCCACCATTGAGTTACTTTGACCCCTGCACCCAGGAAGAGGAGAGAGGCCCCACAGCACATATTCTGGCATCATACTAACCACCACAGGAGAAGCCACCATTGAGTTACTTTGACCCCTGCACCCAGGAAGAGGAGAGAGGCCCCACAGCACATATTCTGGCATCATATCAGCCACCACAGGAGAAGCCACCATTGAGTTACTTTGACCCCCGCACCCAGGAAGAGGAGAGAGGCACCACAGCACATATTCTGGCATCATATCAGCCACCACAGGAGAAGCCACCATTGAGTTACTTTGACCCCTGCACCCAGGAAGAGGAGAGAGGCCCCACAGCACATATTCTGGCATCATACTAACCACCACAGGAGAAGCCACCATTGAGTTACTTTGACCCCTGCACCCAGGAAGAGGAGAGAGGCCCCACAGCACATATTCTGGCATCATATCAGCCACCACAGGAGAAGCCACCATTGAGTTACTTTGACCCCCGCACCCAGGAAGAGGAGAGAGGCACCACAGCACATATTCTGGCATCATATCAGCCACCACAGGAGAAGCCACCATTGAGTTACTTTGACCCCCGCACCCAGGAAGAGGAGAGAGGCACCACAGCACATATTCAGGCATCATATCACACACCACAGGAGAAGGCCTCTTTCAGTGATTTAGACCTTTGGACCCAGACAGAGGAGAGAGGCACCACAGCACATATTCTGGCATCATACTAACCACCACAGGAGAAGCCACCATTGAGTTACTTTGACCCCTGCACCCAGGATGAGGAGAGAGGCCCCACAGCACATATTCTGGCATCATATCAGCCACCACAGGAGAAGCCACCATTGAGTTACTTTGACCCCCGCACCCAGGAAGAGGAGAGAGGCACCACAGCACATATTCTGGCATCATATCAGCCACCACAGGAGAAGCCACCATTGAGTTACTTTGACCCCCGCACCCAGGAAGAGGAGAGAGGCACCACAGCACATATTCAGGCATCATATCACACACCACAGGAGAAGGCCTCTTTCAGTGATTTAGGCCTTTGGACCCAGACAGAGGAGAGAGGCACCACAGCACATATTCTGGCATCATATCAGCCACCACAGGAGAAGCCACCATTGAGTTACTTTGACCCCTGCACCCAGGAAGAGGAGAGAGGCCCCACAGCACATATTCTGGCATCATATCAGCCACCACAGGAGAAGCCACCATTTAGTTACTTTGACCCCTGCACCCAGGAAGAGGAGAGAGGCACCACAGCACATATTCTGGCATCATATCAGCCACCACAGGAGAAGCCACCATTTAGTTACTTTGACCCCTTCACCCAAACAGAGGAGAGAGGTTCCACATCAGAGAATCAGGCATCATATCAACCACCACAGGAGTAGGCCACAATTTAGTTTATTTGACCCCTGCACCCAGGAAGAGGAGAGAGGCCCCACAGCACATATTCTGGCATCATATCACACACCACAGGAGAAGGCCTCTTTCAGTGATTTAGGCCTTTGGACCCAGACAGAGGAGAGAGGTCAGAGATTAGCTTCATATCCCCCAGCACAGCAGAAGACCGCTTTATTTGACTTAGGCCTCAGCACCCAGACAGAAGACAGAGGTAGCATGGCAGAGGTTATGGCTTCATGTCACCCGTTAGTTTAACCGGCCACTTTCATCTGGTTAGGCCCCGGCGCCCAGACAGAGAAGAGTTTCATTCAACTGTGGGTTTCATAAAATTTGTATCAAATAAAGAAGTGGCCCGTAGCACAACAAGACATGTTTTAGGCAGTTAATAAGGACTACTCTGCACAAGGGAGGGACAGGTCCTGTGGGATCCATGCCTGGTTCATCTTTATGAAGGTCAGCTTGTCCACGTTGGCTGTGGACAGGCGGCTGCGCTTGTCAGTAATGACGCCCCCTGCCGTGCTGAATACGCGTTCAGATAAAACGCTGGCCGCCGGGCAGGAAAGCACCTCCAAGGCATAACATGCTAACTCTGGCCACGTGGACAATTTCGAAACCCAGTAGTTGAAACGGGCCGAACCATCCGTCAGGATGTGGAGGGGTGTGCAGACATACTGTTCAACCATGTTAGTGAAATGCTGCCTCCTGCTAACACGTTCCGTATCAGGTGTCGGTGCAGATAGCTGTGGCGTGGAGACAAAACTTTTCCACATTTCTGCCATGCTAACCCTGCCCTCAGATGAGCTGGCCGTGACACAGCTGCGTTGGCGACCTCTTGCCACTCCTCTGCCTTCACCTTCCACCTGTTCCCCTGTGACATGTGGGAATGCTCTCAAGAGCGCCTCTATCAGCGTGCGCTTGTACTCGCGCATCTTACGGTCGCGCTCCAGTTCAGGAATTAAAGTGGGCACATTGTCTTTATACCGGGGATCCAGCAGGGTGGCCACCCAGTAGTCTGCACACGTTAAAACGTGGGCAACTCTGCTGTCGTTGTGCAGGCATTGGAGCATATATTCGCTCATGTGGGCCAGGCTACCCATGGGTAAGGACAAGCTGTCCTCTGTGGGAGGCGTATCGTCATCGTCCACCGTATCCCCCCAGCCACGCACCAGTGATGGGCCTGGGCTGCCACCCCGCTGTGAACTTGCGTCATCCTCGTCCCCCTCCACCTCCTCCTCCTCATCCTCCTCGTCCTCCAGTACAGTGCCTTGGCTGGCGACTTGTGAACCTGTCCTCTGCTGCTTAAACAAACCTCCCTCTGAGCCACTTCGAACAGACTGGCCCGAAAGTGTTAGAAACGAGCCCTCATCCTCCTCCTCCTCCTCCACCTGGGCCACCTCCTCTAACATCATTGCCCTAAGTGTTTTCTCAAGGAGACATAGAAGTGGTATTGTAACGCTGATAACAGTGTCATCGCCACTGGCCATGTTGGTGGAGTACTCGAAACAGCGCAGCAGGGCACACAGGTCTCGCATGGAGGCCCAATCATTGGTGGTGAAGTGGTGCTGTTCGGCAGTACGACTGACGCGAGCGTGCTGCAGCTGAAACTCCACTATGGCCTGCTGCTGCTCGCACAGTCTCTCCAGCATGTGCAAGGTGGAGTTCCACCGGGTGGGCACGTCGCATATGAGGCGGTGAGCGGGAAGGCCGAAGTTCCGCTGTAGCGCAGACAGGCGAGCAGCGGCAGGATGTGAACGGCGGAAGCGCGCACAGACGGCCCGCACTTTATGCAGCAGCTCTGACATGTTGGGGTAGTGGTGAATGAACCTCTGCACCACCAAGTTCAGCACATGCGCCAGGCAAGGGATGTGCGTCAAACCGGCTAGTCCCAGAGCTGCCACGAGATTTCGCCCATTATCGCATACCACCAGGCCTGGCTTGAGTCCCACCGGCAGAAACCACTCGTCGGTCTGTTGTTCAATACCCCGCCACAACTCCTTTGCGCTGTGGGGCCTGTCCCCCAAACATATGAGTTTCAGAATGGCCTGCTGACGTTTACCCCGGGCTGTGCTGAAGTTGGTGGTGAAGGTGTGTGGCTGACCGGATGAGCTGGTGGAAGCAGTGGAGGAGGAAGCCGAGTAGGAGGAGGAGGCTACAGGAGGCAGAGAATGATGCCCTGCGATCCTAGGGGGCGGAAGGACGTGCGCCAAGGAACTGTCCGCCGGGGGCCCAGCCGCCACTACATTCATCCAGTGTGCAGTTAGTGAGATATAGCATCCCTGGCCGTGCTTACTGGTCCACGTATCTGTGGTTAGGTGGACCTTGCCACAAATGGCGTTGCGCAGTGCACACTTGATTTTATCGGACACTTGCATGTGCAGGGAAGGCACGGCTGTCTTGGAGAAGTAGTGGCGGCTGGGAACCACATACTGCGGGACAGCCATGGCCATCAGCTGTTTGAAGCTGTCTGTGTCCACCAGCCGGAATGACAGCATTTCAAAGGCCAGCAGTTTAGAAATGCTGGCGTTCAGGCCAAGGGCTCGAGGGTGACTCGGGGGGAATTTGCGCTTCCTCTCTAAGGTTTGAGATATTGAGAGCTGAACGCTGCTGTGTGATATAGTGGAGACGCTAGTTGACGGTGGCGGTGGTGGTGGTGTCGGTGGCACATCCTGTGTTTGCTGCTCGGCAGGTGGCAACATTCCTCTCGAGGCGGAAGCCGAGGCAGCAGCGGTAGAGGGAGCAGGGGGAGCCTCAGCGAGTGCCTGGTTTTTAAGGTGTGTACCCCACTGCAGTTCATGCTTTGCATGTAGATGCCTGGTCATGCAGGTTGTGCTGAGGTTCAGAACGTTAATGCCTCGCCTCAGGCTCTGATGGCAGAGCGTGCAAGTCACTCGGGTCTTGTCGGTAGGACATTGTTTAAAGAAGTGCCATGCCAGGGAACTCTTTGAAGCTGCCTTTGTGGGGCTGGGTCCCTGTTGGCGATGTCCAGTAGCAGGCGAACTCTGGGGGCGGCGGCTCGTCTGCTTTGGCCCCCTGCTCCCTCTTTGGCTTCGCTGTTGTCTCGGTCTCACCACTACCTCTTCCTCTGAACTGTGAAAGTCATCGCCACGACCTTCAGTCCATGTGGGGTCTAAGACCTCATCGTCCTCTGCATCGTCTTCCACCCAGTCTCCCTCCCTGACCTCCTCCTGTTCAGTCTGCACACTGCAAAAAGACGCGGCAGTGGGCACCTGTGTTTCGTCATCATCAGAGAGTCGGTGACTCTGCTGTGGTGGTATTCCCATGTCCTCTTCATCTGGAGACATAAGTGGTTGTGCGTCAGTGCATGGTATGTCTTCCTCCACTGGGGAAGGGCTAGGTGGACGCCCCTGGGAAACCCTGGAAGCAGAGTCTTCAAACAGAAGAAGAGACTGCTGCATAACTTGTGGCTCAGACCGTTTCCCTGATATGCTTGGGGGTGATGTGACAGACTGATGGGCTTGGTTTTCAGGTGCCACCTGTGCGCTTTCCGCAGAAGACTGGGTGGAAGACCATGTGGTGAACGTGCTGGAAGCACTGTCGGCCACCCAATCGATTAATGCCTGTACCTGCTCAGGCCTTACCATCCTAAGAGCGGCATTGGGCCTCACGAGATATTGCGGTACATTCTGCCGGCTAGTTGAGGGAGTTCGTTCCCTACTGTGTGCGCCTGGGGCCGAACGGCCACGTCCTCTACCAGCAACAGAGGCTCCACGGACACCACCACGACCGCGTCCTCGTCCCTTAATAGTATTTTTCTTCATTGTTGCGATTCAACTCGCACCACAATGAAATATATTATTTTTTATAAGCAAAATCCCCTCACTGGAATACTTTCAGTCTTTTGACTGTATGGATTACAGATGGAATGACTGTTATATGTGAGTACCGCTTTCTTTGACAGATTCTAGTATGGTTACATATATGTTTTCCCAACCCCAGCACATTAGTTTGCTAATTCCAGATGTATGAAACGCAGGCCTAACTGTATCTAGTATATTGAACGCCAGATAAACTAACTTGGCCTTTTTTAAATAAAAAAAATCCCCTCACTGGAATACTTTCAGTCTTTTGACTGTATGGATTACAGATGGAATGACTGTTATATGTGAGTACCGCTTTCTTTGACAGATTCTAGTATGGGTACATATATGTTTTCCCAACCCCAGCACATTAGTTTGCTAATTCCAGATGTATGAAACGCAGGCCTAACTGTATCTAGTATATTGAACGCCAGATAAACTAACTTGGCCTTTTTTAAATAAAAAAAATCCCCTCACTGGAATACTTTCAGTCTTTTGACTGTATGGATTACAGATGGAATGACTGTTATATGTGAGTACCGCTTTCTTTGACAGATTCTAGTATGGGTACATATATGTTTTCCCAACCCCAGCACATTAGTTTGCTAATTCCAGATGTATGAAACGCAGGCCTAACTGTATCTAGTATATTGAACGCCAGATAAACTAACTTGGCCTTTTTTAAATAAAAAAAAAATTCCCTCACTGGAATACTTTCAGTCTTTTGACTGTATGGATTACAGATGGAATGACTGTTATTTGTGAGTACCGCTTTCTTTGACAGATTCTAGTATGGGTACATATATGTTTTCCCAACCCCAGCACATTAGTTTGCTAATTCCAGATGTATGAAACGCAGGCCTAACTGTATCTAGTATATTGAACGCCAGATAAACTAACTTGGCCTTTTTTAAATAAAAAAAAATTCCCTCACTGGAATACTTTCAGTCTTTTGACTGTATGGATTACAGATGGAATGACTGTTATATGTGAGTACCGCTTTCTTTGACAGATTCTAGTATGGGTACATATATGTTTTCCCAACCCCAGCACATTAGTTTGCTAATTCCAGATGTATGAAACGCAGGCCTAACTGTATCTAGTATATTGAACGCCAGATAAACTAACTTGGCCTTTTTTAAATAAAAAAAATCCCCTCACTGGAATACTTTCAGTCTTTTGACTGTATGGATTACAGATGGAATGACTGTTATATGTGAGTACCGCTTTCTTTGACAGATTCTAGTATGGGTACATATATGTTTTCCCAACCCCAGCACATTAGTTTGCTAATTCCAGATGTATGAAACGCAGGCCTAACTGTATCTAGTATATTGAACGCCAGATAAACTAACTTGGCCTTTTTTAAATAAAAAAAAATCCCCTCACTGGAATACTTTCAGTCTTTTGACTGTATGGATTACAGATGGAATGACTGTTATATGTGAGTACCGCTTTCTTTGACAGATTCTAGTATGGGTACATATATGTTTTCCCAACCCCAGCACATTAGTTTGCTAATTCCAGATGTATGAAACGCAGGCCTAACTGTATCTAGTATATTGAACGCCAGATAAACTAACTTGGCCTTTTTTAAATAAAAAAAAATTCCCTCACTGGAATACTTTCAGTCTTTTGACTGTATGGATTACAGATGGAATGACTGTTATATGTGAGTACCGCTTTCTTTGACAGATTCTAGTATGGGTACATATATGTTTTCCCAACCCCAGCACATTAGTTTGCTAATTCCAGATGTATGAAACGCAGGCCTAACTGTATCTAGTATATTGAACGCCAGATAAACTAACTTGGCCTTTTTTAAATAAAAAAAATCCCCTCACTGGAATACTTTCAGTCTTTTGACTGTATGGATTACAGATGGAATGACTGTTATATGTGAGTACCGCTTTCTTTGACAGATTCTAGTATGGGTACATATATGTTTTCCCAACCCCAGCACATTAGTTTGCTAATTCCAGATGTATGAAACGCAGGCCTAACTGTATCTAGTATATTGAACGCCAGATAAACTAACTTGGCCTTTTTTAAATAAAAAAAATCCCCTCACTGGAATACTTTCAGTCTTTTGACTGTATGGATTACAGATGGAATGACTGTTATATGTGAGTACCGCTTTCTTTGACAGATTCTAGTATGGGTACATATATGTTTTCCCAACCCCAGCACATTAGTTTGCTAATTCCAGATGTATGAAACGCAGGCCTAACTGTATCTAGTATATTGAACGCCAGATAAACTAACTTGGCCTTTTTTAAATAAAAAAAAATTCCCTCACTGGAATACTTTCAGTCTTTTGACTGTATGGATTACAGATGGAATGACTGTTATATGTGAGTACCGCTTTCTTTGACAGATTCTAGTATGGGTACATATATGTTTTCCCAACCCCAGCACATTAGTTTGCTAATTCCAGATGTATGAAACGCAGGCCTAACTGTATCTAGTATATTGAACGCCAGATAAACTAACTTGGCCTTTTTTAAATAAAAAAAAAATCCCCTCACTGGAATACTTTCAGTCTTTTGACTGTATGGATTACAGATGGAATGACTGTTATATGTGAGTACCGCTTTCTTTGACAGATTCTAGTATGGGTACATATATGTTTTCCCAACCCCAGCACATTAGTTTGCTAATTCCAGATGTATGAAACGCAGGCCTAACTGTATCTAGTATATTGAACGCCAGATAAACTAACTTGGCCTTTTTTAAATAAAAAAAAAATTCCCTCACTGGAATACTTTCAGTCTTTTGACTGTATGGATTACAGATGGAATGACTGTTATATGTGAGTACCGCTTTCTTTGACAGATTCTAGTATGGGTACATATATGTTTTCCCAACCCCAGCACATTAGTTTGCTAATTCCAGATGTATGAAACGCAGGCCTAACTGTATCTAGTATATTGAACGCCAGATAAACTAACTTGGCCTTTTTTAAATAAAAAAAAAATTCCCTCACTGGAATACTTTATGGCTTTTCACTGTATGGATTACAGGTGGACTGGTATTAGTAGGGGTGACACAAGCACACCCAAGTCCCTGATGTAGGATTTCTATGGCACAGACCACTATTACAAGTGATTAATGGACGTTGGGAGAGATTGTGCTGCAGCACTAGTCCCAAGATGGCCGCCGCCTATCAGCCCAGTAACATGTGCCACAAAATGGTCTGCACAACCTTTAAAAAAAATAGCCTTGGACTGTGCTGCTAAATCGCTATTGGTCTGAATCCCAGGTGTAGATGTCTGACTTGTTTGGAGCTTTGGAATGCACACTGTGGCAGCTTCTGCTGCAGCACTACAAGTCGCAAAATGGCGGCCGGCGGTCAGCCCAGGTACATGTGGATGGAAAAATCACTCTGGCCACTCTAAAAATAGCCAATCCCTATCAAAAAAGCAGCTCAGCTGCAGTTGTTCAGATGAATCACAGGTGGAGGAGAGAAATTTGCTTCCAGTTATTCAATTATCCCTGCCTATTCTCGCCCTAGCATCAGCTGCGTCTATCCCTGTTCTATTCACATCGGGAGTGAGCACGTCCCGAAGTGCGCACAAGCTTATAAAGAGGCTGAGTCACATGCTGCACTTGGCCAATCACAGCCTTGCCAATAGTAGGCATGGCTGCGATGGCATCTTAGGGCAAGTAGTATGATGCATGTTGATTGGCTGCTTTGCAGCCTTTCAAAATGCGCCAAAATACATGCCGAACGACGAACCCGAACCCGAACTTTTACGAAAAAGTTTGGGTTCGGGTCCGTGTTACGAACACCCCAAAATTCGGTACGGACCCGAACTATGCTCGAACTGTTCGCTCAACACTAGATAAGAGTGTTAGTCTTGATGAGAATAAGAGCCGCAAACTAAAGGTAAAATATAATATGATATAATATACTAAAATGTGTGGACTAAAATGTAGAAGTTCACTGTCCTGGAGAGATCATAAAGGTCCAGGTAAAACAAATGTCAGTTCGGTATAGCAGAAGCGGACCCTGACAGGGCAAAGATACAGTTTATAGTGAATGGTATCTTACTCCGTAGCTGACTCGGCGGCGTCCCGCTTTCAGTCAGAGAGGAATCCCACAAGAAGATGGTAAATAAGTTTAGGAACAGTCTTACCGGTTTTTGGAGGTTCCTCACGTATGGAAGGAGCCTCTGCTGTCTATCGGAACTTTGCTGTTTTTCACTGTAATCAGGTAGAACCCCCAGTAGATGTTTTGGGTCACCTGTTAGTTGTTAGTTTGCTGCACGCGGTCCCGCTTGTTTCATGCGGTTGCGATGTCGCAGCTCCAGATAAAAAGTTTCAGACCAGCTTTTTAAAGACGGTGTGGACTTGTTCCTCAATAGGGTCGGTGTGGTGCACTCACACAAAGTAGAACTTGGGGGGTCAGACCAGACGCGTTTCGGGGCTAAAGTATCCCCTTCTTCAGTGGCTATCCGACCTCCCCAAAAGACCTTTCTTTTATGCTCCACAAAGGAGCTTTGCAAAACCCGGTTCGTGTTCTGATTCCGGAAGTCCTATAGAAGTGATTGTCCCATCAAACATTATATGTTTTCTTTATCGATATAGTAGAGCGGCTTATCTTATTCCATTTGTTTCAACCATTAGTTGTGTATGTCCACATCTATAAGTATCATATTTAGTTATTATGTTAAATAACATTAGGATAACCTTGCGGTTCACTTGCGGTTTATTTTAAATATATGTTGTGACTGCAAAAGCGGCTAGACGAGTAGTGTCTGCATATATAAACATATGTGGAAAACGTTCCAAAAATATTACCAGTACATATATAAATATCTATATAGTAAATATATTAAAAAATATTAAAAAATATATTAAAAAACCTACAAAATTCATTTATAGAAATCCTTGTTGTTTTTTATTTTTTTATTTTTAATTATTCATTATTTATGGAATAATGAAAACAAACAGCAAATAAAAGTGACAGAAATACATAAAAATACATAAAAATTTCATAAAAATCCATAAGACTCATAAAAATCCATAAAAAAAATTTTCTCCAAAAAAAATCCATAAATTTTTTTTCTTTTTTATACGAAGGAATTTTTCATTTTTTCATTAACTGACAAGATTGAGGCAGTGGCATATGAAGTCGATAGATGTAACCTGTTAGAGGACTGCCGTCGAGGGGGAGGCAGCCGGGGCTTATTAGCTGTTCGGCAAAGCTCACCCTCAAAGGCAGGCCCCAACCGCCAATCACAAAAAGCCAAAGAGTTCATATTCTGCATTCAAGCCGTCAGGAATCATGGTCTCCATTTCAAAGATTCTCTGCGTTTCTAATCTTGACATTTTGCTAATGTGATTGCCTTTTCTCCAGCTTTTTGGAACCTTATCTATGGCTGCAAATTTTAAATTAGATGGGTCACTATTATGCGCCATTTTAAAGTGTCTAGAAAGTGAGTGGGTATCTACGCCCTTTTTAATATTTGATATATGTTCAGAAAGGCGTTTTTTAAGCGTTCTTTTAGTCCTGCCTATGTACTGGCGTTTACAGGGACATTCTATCATGTAGATAACATTTTCTGTACTACAGGTTAAAAATTCTCTTATAGTATGTTTATGTCCATTTGTGGTCGCAATTACTTCTTTTGTTTGTTTTGTAAAAGATGTTAGTTTGCAATTACCACATTGGCCGCACCTGAAAAAGCCCTTAAGGTCCATCCATTTTTGTATTGATGGGGTATTTGCTCGTTGTTCGTCTTCCTTGACTGTGGGTGCTATTTTGTTTCCCAAAGTTGGTGCTTTAGTGAAGACGATCAGGGGTTTTATTGGGATTATTGTGCCTATAGTTTTTTCTTTTTTAATGATATCCCAATGTTTATTTATAATCTTTTTTATTTTACTATGTTCACTACTATAAGGTAATATTATTTTCACTTGATTATCCATTTGTCCTTTCTGATTTTTAATTTTATCTTCAAAAAATTCCTTTCTATCCATTTTAGTGACTTTATTTAGTGCCACATTTAAGATTTTTTCTGGATATTCTTTTTTTAAAAATTCTAATTTCATTTTTTCAGCCTCAATTTCAAATTGATCCTTCATTGTGCAGTTGCGTCTCAACCTTTGGAATTGGCCCTGCGGAATGTTAGTAAGCCAACTAGGTAAGTGGCAGCTGTTAAATAAAATATAACTATTCCGCGTTGAGGGCTTAATGAATGTGCAGGTTTTGAGTACATTGTCTTCTACATAAATTTTTAAGTCCAAAAATTCCAAAGTTTCTTTGCTATTTGTTCCAGAAAATTTGAGGTTAAAATTATTATGATTAATATCTTCTAAAAACTGATTGAGTGATTCGGGGCCTGATTTCCAGATAAAAAACACATCATCGATGTATCTTTGCCAGAGCACCAGGTCCGTCCCCAGTTTGGGGGCCACAAGTTGCTCTTCCCAATCGGCCATAAATAAGTTAGCGTAACTGGGGGCGAACCTGGTGCCCATGGCAGTGCCCCGAATCTGCAAGAAAAATGATCCATTAAAATAAAAATAATTATGATTTAGTATAAAATTAATACCCTCAATTAAAAAGTCTATCTGTATGTCTGTTAGTCTACCTTCCGTAATTAGTTGTTTTTTTATTGCTTTTTTACCTTGTTCATGGTCAATGACCGTATATAAGGATTGTACATCTAGAGAGCCCATTATCCAATGGTTTTCAAATTGCATATTTTCTATTTTCTTTATTATTTGCGTTGTATCTTTGACATATGAAGGTGTGTTTTTCACTTTGGTTTGAAGTAGAGTGTCAATATACATAGAAAGATTTGCAGTTAGTGACTCGATCCCTGAAATAATCGGACGTCCGGGGGGATTTGATTTATCTTTATGAATTTTCGGGATAAATCAAAAGGTTGAGACGCAACTGCACAATGAAGAATCAATTTGAAATTGAGGCTGAAAAAATGAAATTAGAATTTTTAAAAAAAGAATATCCAGAAAAAATCTTAAATGTGGCACTAAATAAAGTCACTAAAATGGATAGAAAGGAATTTTTTGAAGATAAAATTAAAAATCAGAAAGGACAAATGGATAATCAAGTGAAAATAATATTACCTTATAGTAGTGAACATAGTAAAATAAAAAAGATTATAAATAAACATTGGGATATCATTAAAAAAGAAAAAACTATAGGCACAATAATCCCAATAAAACCCCTGATCGTCTTCACTAAAGCACCAACTTTGGGAAACAAAATAGCACCCACAGTCAAGGAAGACGAACAACGAGCAAATACCCCATCAATACAAAAATGGATGGACCTTAAGGGCTTTTTCAGGTGCGGCCAATGTGGTAATTGCAAACTAACATCTTTTACAAAACAAACAAAAGAAGTAATTGCGACCACAAATGGACATAAACATACTATAAGAGAATTTTTAACCTGTAGTACAGAAAATGTTATCTACATGATAGAATGTCCCTGTAAACGCCAGTACATAGGCAGGACTAAAAGAACGCTTAAAAAACGCCTTTCTGAACATATATCAAATATTAAAAAGGGCGTAGATACCCACTCACTTTCTAGACACTTTAAAATGGCGCATAATAGTGACCCATCTAATTTAAAATTTGCAGCCATAGATAAGGTTCCAAAAAGTTGGAGAAAAGGCAATCACATTAGCAAAATGTCAAGATTAGAAACGCAGAGAATCTTTGAAATGGAGACCATGATTCCTGACGGCTTGAATGCAGAATGTGAACTCTTTGGCTTTTTGTGATTGGCGGTTGGGGCCTGCCTTTGAGGGTGAGCTTTGCCGAGCAGCTAATAAGCCCCGGCTGGCTCCCCCTCGACGGCAGTCCTCTAACAGGTTACATCTATCGACTTCATATGCCACTGCCTCAATCTTGTCAGTTAATGAAATAATGAAAAATTCCTTCGTATAAAAAAGAAAAAAAATTTATGGATTTTTTTTGGAGAAAATTTTTTTTATGGATTTTTATGAGTCTTATGGATTTTTATGAAATTTTTATGTATTTTTATGTATTTCTGTCACTTTTATTTGCTGTTTGTTTTCATTATTCCATAAATAATGAATAATTAAAAATAAAAAAATAAAAAACAACAAGGATTTCTATAAATGAATTTTGTAGGTTTTTTAATATATTTTTTAATATTTTTTAATATATTTACTATATAGATATTTATATATGTACTGGTAATATTTTTGGAACGTTTTCCACATATGTTTATATATGCAGACACTACTCGTCTAGCCGCTTTTGCAGTCACAACATATATTTAAAATAAACCGCAAGTGAACCGCAAGGTTATCCTAATGTTATTTAACATAATAACTAAATATGATACTTATAGATGTGGACATACACAACTAATGGTTGAAACAAATGGAATAAGATAAGCCGCTCTACTATATCGATAAAGAAAACATATAATGTTTGATGGGACAATCACTTCTATAGGACTTCCGGAATCAGAACACGAACCGGGTTTTGCAAAGCTCCTTTGTGGAGCATAAAAGAAAGGTCTTTTGGGGAGGTCGGATAGCCACTGAAGAAGGGGATACTTTAGCCCCGAAACGCGTCTGGTCTGACCCCCCAAGTTCTACTTTGTGTGAGTGCACCACACCGACCCTATTGAGGAACAAGTCCACACCGTCTTTAAAAAGCTGGTCTGAAACTTTTTATCTGGAGCTGCGACATCGCAACCGCATGAAACAAGCGGGACCGCGTGCAGCAAACTAACAACTAACAGGTGACCCAAAACATCTACTGGGGGTTCTACCTGATTACAGTGAAAAACAGCAAAGTTCCGATAGACAGCAGAGGCTCCTTCCATACGTGAGGAACCTCCAAAAACCGGTAAGACTGTTCCTAAACTTATTTACCATCTTCTTGTGGGATTCCTCTCTGACTGAAAGCGGGACGCCGCCGAGTCAGCTACGGAGTAAGATACCATTCACTATAAACTGTATCTTTGCCCTGTCAGGGTCCGCTTCTGCTATACCGAACTGACATTTGTTTTACCTGGACCTTTATGATCTCTCCAGGACAGTGAACTTCTACATTTTAGTCCACACATTTTAGTATATTATATCATATTATATTTTACCTTTAGTTTGCGGCTCTTATTCTCATCAAGACTAACACTCTTATCTAGACTATACCTGTCTATATTATACTGTATTTCACTTATATATATTGTTGCTTTTATATGAGGTTGTCTTTTATGCATTAATCCTATCTACTTATTTATTTGTATCTGGAGTGTAGCTATTGGTCACAGATTGTACCGCTATTTTATTTTATTAGTGATCAATGCGCACGTCAACTACAAATATATAGAACTTTATATGAAGTGTTGCTCTATGTACACACGTTACATAATTTTACTGTCGCAAGTTTATATCTGATATTATTTACTTCACTACACTTATTGTCCTTTTATCTAATAAACATTAGCAACTAAGTATCCTTAGGTGTGCCCAGTCATTTTCTCTATATGAAAGTGAAAAATGTCATTTTTTTGCAAAAAAATCGTTAAATTTCGATTAATAACAAAAAAAGTAAAAATGTCAGCAGCAATGAAATACCACCAAATGAAAGCTCTATTAGTGAGAAGAAAAGGAGGTAAAATTCATTTGGGTGGTAAGTTGCATGACCGAGCAATAAACGGTGAAAGTAGTGTAGGTCAGAAGTGTAAAAAGTGGCCTGGTCTTTCAGGGTGTTTAAGCCATGGGGGCTGAGGTGGTTAAAGGGGCGGTCACTATTCAAGTCACTCTTAAAGGGGCGGCCACAGCTCTTGTCAATATTAAAGGGGCGGCCACAGTTGTAGTCACTCTTAAAGGGGCAGCCACAGTTCTAGTCACTGTTAAAGGGATGGTCACAGTTCTTGTCACTCTTAAAGGGACGGTCACTATTGAAGTCACTCTTAAAGGGGCGGCCACAGTTCTAGTCACTCTTAAAGGGGCGGCAACAGTTCTAGTCACTCTAAAAAGGGGCGGCCACAATTCTAGTCACTGTTAAAGGGATGGTCACAGTTCTTGTCACTCTTAAAGGGACGGTCACTATTGAAGTCACTCTTAAAGGGGCGGCCACAGTTCTTGTCACTCTTAAAGGGGCGGTCACTATTCAAGTCACTCTTAAAGGGGCGGCCACAGTTCTAGTCACTCTTAAAGGGGCGGCAACAGTTCTAGTCACTCTAAAAAGGGGCGGCCACAATTCTAGTCACTGTTAAAGGGATGGTCACAGTTCTTGTCACTCTTAAAGGGACGGTCACTATTGAAGTCACTCTTAAAGGGGCGGCCACAGTTCTTGTCACTCTTAAAGGGGCGGTCACTATTCAAGTCACTCTTAAAGGGGCGGCCACAGTTCTAGTCACTCTAAAAAGGGGCGGCCACAGTTCTAGTCACTGTTAAAGGGATGGTCACAGTTCTTGTCACTCTTAAAGGGACGGTCACTATTGAAGTCACTCTTAAAGGGGCGGCCACAGTTCTTGTCACTCTTAAAGGGGCGGTCACTATTCAAGTCACTCTTAAAGGGGCGGCCACAGTTCTAGTCACTCTTAAAGGGGCGCTCACTATTCAAGTCAGTTTTAAAGGGGCGGCCACAGTTCTTGTCACTCTTAATGGGGCGGTCACTGTGGAGTTTAGTTTTATATTTGCCTTGAATATAATTTTTTTTAATTTTTTTTACTTTCATATAGTTCCATAGGGAACTACATAAATATCTACTCTTTTACCGTTTCGATATTACATCATATTTTAGCTTGTTGACTTAACTATAATTACTAATAATTGTATTTTAAAACTTTGGGATTACATCCTTTCATTATTATCTTGCAGACTATGTTGGAGAAGGGATATGACGATATAAAATGCCGTTTTGAGAAGCAAACCATAGTGCGGAGAGAGGCACGCCGGCTGTGGCAGCAGCATGGAAATGTGCATTCCAAAGATGCAATATTAAAAAAATGGTCGGACCTTAAATGACACAAAATGGATCTGGTGAAAAAGGTCCGAGACAAAAATTGTCCAGGTACGATGCTTACATTAATTTTCTATCACCCACCTATTGTTATTTATGTGTTCAGTTATGCAAATAAGTATTTCTATCCCTTTACAACTAATTATTTACTTCAGTGGTGTCGAACCGATGGAACGGGTGCTAGAGGCGGCACTCTCTTTGGGCCGCATACCCTTGAAAAGGTCTAAGGCGTACTAATCGGCTTTACACATTCCCTACCATACAGCTTCGCAGGCACACTATTAACAGCACAGTCAGCATATTGAATGTAGGCAGGCTGTTACAGCAAAATGATAATTGTGTGTAAGACAGACTATACTGGTATTCTGGTACAATGGTAACGTTGGAAATTTGCAATAAATAATTTAGTTGGCTTTCTCTTCTGCCTAAAAGTTCTCCAGCACGAATTTGCTAAATGTTGGGACACGTAGCCTATTATCCCTTTAAAATATATACATACACTCACAGCGAGATACAGATATATGATGTAAACCCTTATCCAATGTCAAAACAGGTGACTTGGTCCACCTCATTGGAATAACCCTGCAACAGTACCTTGCGAACCAATACCCCTCGCTACCTCATCCTAGCTATTAACGTACTCAACTGTAAACCATCTGAAAGACTTCATTCATAGTTTCATCTAACACCAAATCATGTGAAATCAAACATAGGGGTAATCATTATCCCATCCATATCCCACCATAGATGAATTTGTGTACCGTTAGCTTTTTTTTTTTGCTTTGCTTTTTTCTCTTGGTATGTTTAAAAAATTTGTTCATTACAGGGGCGCCTCTTCCTAAAGTTAGAGCGAAGCGCTCTAATAAGAAGAAGGTGGTGGAAGAGGAGATGATGGAGGGTGAGGAGGATGAGCAGGAAGAGGAGCAGCCAGGACCATCAGGGCATCAGGCCCATAGCCCACCTGAGGCAGAGGAGGTGACCGTACAGGAGGATGAGGAGGAGGAAGAAGACGAGCTGGTGACCACCCCCCGCCAGGAGGGTAAATATATTCTGTTGATGTTTTAATTAAAAAAATGTCCCTACACACAAACAGGTGACAGTTTAGTGTTCACCACAGGCAGATTTGATTCAAGAAAACAATTATAAACAAGTTCAAGTTCAACCTCTAATTGTTATTCAGACTTCAGATATTACATAACCTAAAGTCCCCCACTTTGCATTCACTCCAAGCAGTGTAACAAAAAGATTAGTATATTGTTAAGGGGGAATATTAATCACCAATATTTATACAAATATCGATAATTAATATTCATAAATGGGAGGAGCCGTCTATTGATGACTCCGCCCATTTATACCTAAATAAACATAAAACACTACTGATTACCTCTGATTGCCTATACACTACACTGAACTACACTACGTGCGACTTACTATCCCTATACTACGGCGGCGACTAGTAAAAACACCATACACTGTATTATGAACAATAAGGAATATTTATTACACAATACAATTATACAAGTCTAACAATACGCTATATCTATATATATTCATAGATCAATGGATATGAATATATATACATACAGAAGTACACACCGCAGTATAGAAATGGTACTACAATAAACACAATACAAGCATAACTACTCTACACAGCACAATCCCAAATTCCACCCCACACACTATCTATATAATACAATAATACATTCGCATACACACAAATATCAGTAACTCACCCGCCTGACTAATCACTGTCCCTATGGGGTACAAGGAGTTAAACACAATGGTGGCTCTGCAGGGGATTAATACCTGTAGGCCAAGGGACACAGGGTTATGAGTTATCAGGGCAGTGGTAGCAGGGATCAGGCATTGAAGGGTTAATGGTCAGGACTCTGCAGGGACAGGGCAATGCAGAGGTTAATGCTCTGCAGGGATTTATTCACACACTATATGTCACAGTCTAATATTTGCTTATAATTATATATATCTATATCAATGGAATAGATATATATATTTATAGCAGCACACAACAATATAAGTACACACGCTATAACAATACACTATTACGGTCCCAAGTCCTCCCCAACATCATACACTTTACCAGCAGCCCACCCAATCCTGACAATATACTATCCCTACGGGGAATAACCAGGGGTTATTACGGAACAGGGGATATGAGGGATCTACAATCCTGGGGGAACACAAGGGATATTAGGATTATAGGAGGACTCAGGGCAGGAGAGGTTAAGGGTAACCAAGGGTTATACAGGGGGTGACGGGGCTGCTTCCAGGGTACAGGCTCATCAGGAATTAATGCTGAGACATGAAGTCAGCAGCCAGGGGTTAGGGGATGGTTGGTACTCAGCCATTTCCTGGAGCATGCGGCCGCATGTGGCCTCTTCCTTCAGGGAGCTGTCCCCATATGTCTCTGATTGTAGTCCAGATTCCAAGAGAGAGCATGTCTGCCATGCTGGGGGTTTTATAGCACAAAAGCAGCCCCCCTCCTCCTTTATCAACAGGAGGGTGATGACATCATCGTGGGGTCGTGTGACGGAATGCTAGAGCTGAAACAAAGGACTTCCTGCACAAGCTGTAAGCCCCCAGCTGCTGCCACATAACATTACACACTCCCACGTCATAAACGAACCAGGCTGATCAATATATATATATATATATATATGTACACATATACACACTACACAACCTGGGGATACTTAGGTATATACATCCATATAGATGTTTGGGGCACATCTACATGCATGTCCATATACACAATATCATAAATGGGCAGTAATAAGCCCACCTGCATATGGATATATTATACATAGAGATGTATGCTGACAAGGGGGCATACATACATCTCCATGTATACACCCATACCACCTGGACCGGCCCATACAAAAGGGCCAATATACATGCATATATGTAAGGGCATATATACACATATATTTAAATCCAAACTTCCCTCAACAATTCCCCTGTTGTCGCAATTCGACAATAAACTTTGGGGAAGTGTTGGGATATATTTGCCCCCTCAACCCCCCTCTTGGTAACAGTTCAAGAAGGACTGAAGTAATATGGCCCTTAGGTACCTAGTCATCACCCATCGTGCACTAACACCTCCGACCTGCCCTTCAACGTAACCAGGCGTCTCCATCCATAGAATACACCGTCTTCTTCTCTGGAATTTACTTGCATCTTACATTATGATCCTCAGGTGTCAGCCACTCCCTATGTAGTCTATTTCTGACTCGGGAATGGCTTCACCTTCGCTGTTTTTATCACTCCACTCAGCGACCGTGTTCTTTCTCTTTGCCAGTGTTGTTCTTCTGGCGTCCGTCACCCCCAATGTCAGTGCCAGTCTTTCGGTGTCAGTCACTCCCAATGATTCCAGAATGACTTTACCCTTAATCCATGTAGCACCTCCTTATGGGGTACGGACGGCCATAGGCTGACCTTTTAACACAAGTACAACTTTAGACTCAGTTGTTGGAGAGGTTCTCCCATGGACAGATACGTAGGTCTTTACAAGGCAGGTCAGAATTTCTGGTAAGAGGTGATGTCATAGTACCTAAATACTAACTGCGGGAAAGAACACCGCACTCACTGACATTCAGTCCAACCCTTACAAACGTCACCGTTCTTGGGGTTAAAGTGGCAAATGAACTTGGTAAAGGAGGGGGGGGGGCCTGTTCCTAGGGAACCTACTCTTCCCCATTCACACAAAAACAGGTCACATCCCTCCCAACACCACCAGATTCCATTAAATGTGTGTACCCATAGAGACTCATGCAACCTGGCATATCTCTACACCTCCAAAGACACAGGTAGGTCGCAGACCCCTGTGTCAATGGGAAACGACTATAGGATGCAAATGTGTACAGCCAAATAATAACTCACCACAGTGTGTTGGGAGAGTTTCCTTGGGTGTGGGCTGTCACACATTTGTACCTAGAGTGTCTATGGGTACACCATCGAACAACAAACACAATCAATAAATGTACAATACAATGTGCTATGGGGTTTCAGGGTAGTACAAGTTATACGTCCCGAACCCTCATAGGAAACAAAGTGTGTCCATACAATATTTGGCTACAGGAACAATGTTTGAGTTATGTCCTGAGCCTCCCCCTGGATAGTTCTGTAAAGTTCTGTCTGGTTCTGGTGTATTTGGTCAATAAGTCCCTTGACCCTCCGATGACGATGACCAGAACCAGAAGAAGTTTCACTAGGTGAAACAAGTGATAAGTTCTTCCACCCGAACGTCTCCCAAGTCTCCCTCCAGAGCCTTAAATAATGCTCCCGCTGGATTGTGGCAGTCTTCCATCTCTAGAACACTAGTGTTGAGCGCGAATATTCGAATATCGAATTTTTTTCGCGAATATCGGCACTTCGCTAATTCGCGAATATTTCGAATATAGTGATAGAAATTCGATATTTCGAATATTCGTTTTTATTTTTTATTTTTTTATTGTTATATTTTTTTCTTTCCCACTTCCCTAAAGTTATTCTTACCTGTCCTTTGGATTCCTGGCTTCCTGGCTGCTCCAGTCAGTGCCCGTTGCCGCTTCTGCCGACTTCTGTGCTCATGGAGCGTCCCCATCACCATGGTAACGTCTCCATATACTAGAATGTACTGTCGGATTTGAGAATTACGTGAAAAATCGCAATTCGGTTATTTCAAGTTATAATAATCAAATTTCGATTTTAACTTAGCACTGCTATATTTAATTCTAGCCTAATATGGAATATAGCAGTGCTAAGTTAAAATCGAAATTCGATTATTATAACTTGAATTTTTTTTAATTTTTTTTTATTGTTATATTTTTTTCTTTCGCACTTCCCTAAAGTTGTTCTTACCTGTCTTTTGGATTCCTGGCTTCCTGGCTGCTCCAGTCAGTGCCCGTTGCCGCTTCTGCCGACTTCCGTGCTCATGGAGCGTCCCCATCACCATGGGAACGTCTCCATATACTAGAATGTACTGTCGGATTTGAGAATTATGTGAAAAATCGCAATTCGATTATTTCAAGTTATAATAATCAAATTTCGATTTTAACTTAGCACTGCTATATTTAATTCTAGCCTAATATGAAAGTTTACTATAGAGACAGCTAAGTTTAATTCGCTATGCGATTATATTACTTTGCTTTTTTTTTATAAATAGAATAATTATAATAATTATCAGGTATTATAATTATTCTATTTTTTTTTTTTTTAAAAAGCAGTCATATAATCGCATAGCGAAATAAACTTAGCTGTCTCTATAGTAAACTTTCCTATATGATTGCTAGAATTAGCGAAGTTGATGAATAGGTAGCTAAAACGAAGATGCAGAATACTTTGTTATCTTCGTTTTGTGGAATATGACGAATACATTCGTTATATTCGTTTTGTGGAATATGACGAATACATTCGTCATATTCGCTAATTCTACCAAGCCAACCATAGTAAACCAGGTCCAAGTTGAAATCGCAATTCGATTAATTCAAGTTATAATAATCGAATTTCGATTTTAACTTAGCACTGCTATATTCCATATTAGCCTAGAATTAAATATAGCAGTGCTAAGTTAAAATCGAAATTCGATTATTATAACTTGAAATAATCGAATTGCGATTTTTCACATAATTCTCAAATCCGACAGTACATTCTAGTATATGGAGACGTTCCCATGGTGATGGGGACGCTCCATGAGCACGGAAGTCGGCAGAAGCGGCAACGGGCACTGACTGGAGCAGCCAGGAAGCCAGGAATCCAAAGGACAGGTAAGAACAACTTTAGGGAAGTGGGAAAGAAAAAAATATAACAATAAAAAAAAAAAAAATTCAAGTTATAATAATCGAATTTCGATTTTAACTTAGCACTGCTATATTCCATATTAAGCTAGAATTAACGAATATGGAATATAGCAGTGCTAAGTTAAAATCGAAATTCGATTATTATAACTTGAATTAATCGCATTGCTATTTCGTTAAAATCGCAATACGCGATTATTTAAATCGCATATTAATCGCGATAACAAGAATAATGACGAATATTCGATTTCTATCGAATATTCGCGAATTTCGTCGAAATGGAATAAGGCACCTGCCGCTCATCACTATAGAACACCTCTAGGCAGAGGTCGCTTAGTTGCCAAAATCCAGTGGGATCCTCTGGAGCTTCACAACAGTGTCAGGGGGAATAGCTGGTCTCTGTGGCGTCATCTGGGTTTTTCCTCTGCTCCATATAAACAAACCTATGGCAGAAGAAAATACCAGGCGCTCCTGGGGGATTTCTCCCCTCACGGTGCAATTAAATGTCAAAAATCCCAGCACCAATACCTTTGACCCATGAGTAGAGAAAGGTATTGGGCTGCCCATTATCTCACAGGACCCCTCGTTATCCTAACACTGGTGTCTGAACACCCTACCTTCAGAGGATTGTGTCCTCTGCTACACATCCCTCTGCACCAACAGATAAGGATGGCCACCCTACTAGGTTAGGATAACTGAAATGCTGTGGACAAAGCACCATCTTGTTATTGATGGCACCGCATCCCCGTCCACCCATGTGTACCCAGGCTGATTTTTCCCTGTGATCCCGTCTTGTGGGGGCCCGCAGAACCAATGGCATAATCATGCCCTGGCTCCCCAGGACCCCACAACACAAGAACACAGTCCACACTCTGCTGCCAAACACTCTGCGTCCAATCCCTATCAGAGCTGTGCTACCTGACCGGACTAGAATCAAGTGCGCAGCACAACATTACACCAATGTTGTCTGTCCACCCCAGTCCCCAGCGCAACACAGCCCTACCGAAAACCTTGAGCACAACAGCGCTATCTGTATCGATCCGAGACGCTGGCTGCCCAGAATAAAATCACATCATCCTTTGTGTAGGATTTCCCGTGTGAAATTATCTGCTCGCGAGCCTATATGTTCTCGATCCACAGTATAACACTGTTCCACTGCAAGGGGACACAGAATGAAACAAACACAGCAGCGACTGGACTCACAGCAAGGAATGTAAACGACAAAAATCAGCATGGTGGAACACATTCGTAGACAAGGCCCACCACCACCAACATCAAGAAAACCTTACAAACAGATAACAAAAACACACAACATGGACATACACAGGGAACAAACGGTGTAACAAATAGTACAGGGGTGTCAAATGTTGCCTAGCCTAGCTTGGCCACTCTGACCCCTCAGCAGCTGGTGATGCTGCCGAGAGGTAACCCCGTTATGGCCAGGCTGACTAGACCCCACTGCACAATTTGTTACCTGGCTGATACTGTTGGACACATTGCAATTACCTGCACAAGGGCAATTCCTTGCAATGTGTCCTTTGTTCCCACACCTGAAACACGTGACTTGGTTTCCTGTCCTGTGTGTTATGTTCCTATCTGTTTTGCAGTGTCTCGCTATGTGACTTAGGCCACCACAAGCAAAACATCTGATGTTTGCTCTGCATGGCCCAGGTCCATCTACACTGCAGCCGTGCTCCCTTCTCCAGAATTGTCCCATCCTCAGGGACGCACTCTTCACCACAGTTCTTTTTCCCAAAGTCAGGGAAAAATCTCTGTTAGTCTGGACCGGCTTGACCTGATGATTAGACCGGTCACAGACTACTCTCCCCCCTTGTGGCCCTGCACAGGGCAACATTTTGGGAGATTCCGACCCTGGCTTTATGGGAAAAGAAAGGGCCGGCACCAACTTGGTGATAACCTGTTGCATGCCAGACATTAGCTGGGACCTTACAGCAACCTGAGCCTTCAATTTGGCTACCGTCACGTCAGTAGAGGCAGTCCGCTCCTTGAAGGCCTTGACCTCAGCTCTACTAACTGTGACTCTATCCTAGCCACCTGCGCATCTTGGTCAACAGTAGACTGCACATTCTCTGCCAGCTGTGCCCAAAATGCCGAAACCTGGTCCGAATTACTGGTACAGCACTGGCAGTGAATGGCCGGAGGAATTGTCTCCGTTGACTGAGACACCAGCGCCACTTCCTTTGGCTTACAGATGCTAGCCTCAAACGTATGAACGAGTTTGGCCAGCATCCGAAGCCGTTTGGTGGCCTTGTTCAAAACCGTCCGTTTGTTAACACATAGCTTGTCGTAACTACAAGCCTGTGCTAACAAATCGGACCACAGCATTTCTGCTGACTTGTGAGTGGTGGGGAGGATGGGGTTAAATGTGCTGTGTTTAGCTAGCTGGTGTAGTCTGGAGAAGTCCATACTCCCGTTTTGATGAGAGGTCATCTTCCTTGGTGTTGTCCTTTGTTGTCCCTTGTATGCTGCGTGGAGAAGGTCCTGTAGTATCTGGAACGCCCTCTCCCGCTCAGCCGGACTTCTCTGTTCAGCTCCAACGGCGATGGTCCTCTCTTCAGTGACGTATGCGACGACTTCTCTCCAGTGTTCAGTGGGCGTGCAAGGCAATCAGAAAATCGTTAATTCACAAATCAGAAAGATTTAAATTCTCTGCTGTAGAGATTGCTCCGTGTTTGGTTCTGATTGAACAAAACGCCTTACCTGTACGAACTATCAGGCAATGGACGCTCAGAATCCACTGACCGCGTCCCTCCTGTCTGACTAGTTCACAGCGTAAACAATTTTTTTCACCAAAAACAAACACAGAAAACAAATTCCTAGCAGTGGGCCTGGCTCGCCAATGTTAAGGGGGAATATTAATCACCAATATTTATGCAAATATCGATAATTAATATTCAAAAATGAGAGGAGCCGTCTATTGATGACTCCGCCCATTTATACCTAAATAAACATAAAACACTACTGATTACCTCTGATTGCCTATACACTACACTGAACTACACTACGTGCGACTTACTATCACTATACTACGGCGGCGACTAGTAAAAACACCATACACTGTATTATGAACAATAAGGAATATTTATTACACAATACAATTATACAAGTCTAACAATACGCTATATCTATATATATTCATAGATCAATGGATATGAATATATATACATACAGAAGTACACACCGCAGTATAGAAATGGTACTACAATAAACACAATACAAGCATAACTACTCTACACAGCACAATCCCAAATTCCACCCCACACACTATCTATATAATACAATAATACATTCGCATACACACAAATATCAGTAACTCACCCGCCTGACTAATCACTGTCCCTATGGGGTACAAGGAGTTAAACACAATGGTGGCTCTGCAGGGGATTAATACCTGTAGGCCAAGGGACACAGGGTTATGAGTTATCAGGGCAGTGGTAGCAGGGATCAGGCATTGAAGGGTTAATGGTCAGGACTCTGCAGGGACAGGGCAATGCAGAGGTTAATGCTCTGCAGGGATTTATTCACACACTATATGTCACAGTCTAATATTTGCTTATAATTATATATATCTATATCAATGGAATAGATATATATATTTATAGCAGCACACAACAATATAAGTACACACGCTATAACAATACACTATTACGGTCCCAAGTCCTCCCCAACATCATACACTTTACCAGCAGCCCACCCAATCCTGACAATATACTATCCCTACGGGGAATAACCAGGGGTTATTACGGAACAGGGGATATGAGGGATCTACAATTCTGGGGGAACACAAGGGATATTAGGATTATAGGAGGACTCAGGGCAGGAGAGGTTAAGGGTAACCAAGGGTTATACAGGGGGTGACTGGGCTGCTTCCAGGGTACAGGCTCATCAGGAATTAATGCTGAGACATGAAGTCAGCAGCCAGGGGTTAGGGGATGGTTGGTACTCAGCCATTTCCTGGAGCATGCGGCCGCATGTGGCCTCTTCCTTCAGGGAGCTGTCCCCATATGTCTCTGATTGTAGTCCAGATTCCAAGAGAGAGCATGTCTGCCATGCTGGGGGTTTTATAGCACAAAAGCAGCCCCCTCCTCCTTCTTCAACAGGAGGGTGATGACATCATCGTGGGGTCGTGTGACGGAATGCTAGAGCTGAAACAAAGGACTCCCACGTCATAAACGAACCAGGCTGATCAATATATATATATATATATATATATATATATATATGTACACATATACACACTACACAACCTGGGGATACTTAGGTACAGTTGCAAGAAAAAGTATGTGAACCCTTTGGAATGATATGGATTTCTGCACAAATTGGTCATAAAATGTGATCTGATCTTCATCTAAGTCACAACAATAGACAATCACAGTCTGCTTAAACTAATAGCACACAAAGAATTAAATGTTACCATGTTTTTATTGAACACACCATGTAAACATTCACAGTGCAGGTGGAAAAAGTATGTGAACCCTTGGATTTAATAACTGGTTGAACCTCCTTTGGCAGCAATAACTTCAACCAAACGTTTCCTGTAGTTGCAGATCAGGCGTGCACAACGGTCAGAAGTAATTCTTGACCATTCCTCTTTACAGAACTGTTTTTAGTTCAGCAATATTCTTGGGATATCTGGTGTGAATCGCTTTCTTGAGGCCACAGCATCTTAATCGGGTTGAGGTCAGGACTCTGACTAGGCCACTCCAGAAGGCGTATTTTCTTCTGCTTAAGCCATTCTGTTGTTGATTTACTTCTATCCTTTGGGTTGTTGTCCTGTTGCAACATCCATCTTCTGTTGAGCTTCAGCTGGTGGACAGATGGCCTTAAGTTCTCCTGCAAAATGTCTTGATAAACTTGGGAATTCATTTTTCCTTCGATGATAGCAATCCGTCCAGGCCCTGATGCAGCAAAGCAGCCCCAAATCATGATGCCCCCACCACCATACTTTACAGTTGGGATGAAGTTTTGATGTTGGTGTACTGTGTCTCTTTTTCTCCACACATAGTGTTGTGTGTTTCTTCCAAACAACTTAACTTTGGTTTCATCTGTCCACAGAATATTTTGCCAGTACTGCTGTGGAACATGCAGGTGCTCTTGTGCAAACTGTAAACGTGTAGCAATGTTTTTTTTTGACAGCAGTGGCTTCCTCTGTAGTATCCTCCCATGAAATCCATTCTTGTTTAGTGTTTTACGTATCGTAGATTCGCTAACAGGGATGTTAGCATATGCCAGAGACTTTTGTAAGTGTTTAGCTGACACTCTAGGATTCTTTTTCACCTCATTGAGCAGTCTGCACTGTGCTCTTGCAGTCATCTTTACAGGACGGCCACTCCTATGGAGAGTAGCAGCAGTGCTGAACTTTCTTCATTTATAGACAATTTGTCTAACCGTGGACTGATGAACAGCAAGGCTTTTGGAGATACTTTTATAACCCTTTCCAGCTTTATGCAAGTCAACAATTCTTAATCGTAGGTCTTCTGAGAGATCTTTTGTTCGAGGCATCATTCACATCAGGCAATGCTTCTTGTGAAAAGCAAACCCAGAACTGGTGTGTGTTTTTCATAGGGCAGGGCAGCTGTAACCAACACCTCAAAACTCATCTCATTGATTGGACTCCAGTTGGCTGACACCTTACTCCAATTAGCTCTTGGAGATGTCATTAGTCTAGGGGTTCACATACTTTTTCCACCTGCACTGTGAATGTTTACATGGTGTGTTCAATAAAAACATGGTAACATTTAATTCTTTGTGTGTTATTAGTTTAAGCAGACTGTGATTGTCTGTTGCTGTGACTTAGATGAAGATCACATCACATTTTATGACCAATTTGTGCAGAAATCCATATCATTCCAAAGGGTTCACATACTTTTTCTTGCAACTGTATATACATCCATATAGATGTTTGGGGCACATCTACATGCATGTCCATATACACAATATCATAAATGGGCAGTAATAAGCCCACCTGCATATGGATATATTATACATAGAGATGTATGCTGACAGGGGGGCATACATACATCTCCATGTATACACCCATACCACCTGGACCGGCCCATACAAAAGGGCCAATATACATGCATATATGTAAGGGCATATATACATATATATTTAAATCCAAACTTCCCTCAACATATATCACCATTCTTTAGGGTCTGTCAGAGACCATGCTCATTTCTCTGCAGGTTCAGTTTTCACATCTCCTGTCCACACTTGAAAAGAACAGCATTTTTAATCCTAACTTTATTTAAAAGGCTTGATGGAGTACGGGAGTGACCTGTGCCACTATATCTGTCTGGGCACTCAGTCCAAAACCCCGGACCCTAATTAATTCAACGTAAAGTTTTTTTTACAGCTAGCTGATGTTACTGGTGTACAGATTTCCGTAAAGTATCAGAATGAGGCATACTGTTTAATATTGGATGTAACGAGCATACAATATATAAAAATTTTCTTAGACTAAAAAATAAAGTGCACAAAACAATATTAATATTTATCTAAAAAATGGTGTAAAAACTATGAAACTGTCAACAAAGAACGTACAACACACAACAGTAATATAAAACATGAACACTATAAAGTTATTAATATACAATAAAAAATTAACTTAACTACTAAGTCCATAAACCGAAAGTCTAAAGAACTATTATTAATCTTAACTAAACCAATATATAATGGAGTAACATAGTATAAAAGGCCGGAAAAAGACATTTGTCCATCCAGTTCGGCCTGTCATCCTGCAAGTTGATCCAGAGGAAGGCAAAAAAAAAACCTGTGAGGTAGAAGCCAATTTTCCTCACTTTAGGGGAATAAAATATTCCTTCCCGACTCCAATCAGGCAATCAGAATAACTCCCTGGATCAACGACCCCTCTCTAGTAGCTATAGCCTGTAATATTATTACGCTCCAGAAATACATCCAGGCCCCTCTTGAATTCCTTTATTGTACTCACCATCACCACCTCCTCAGGCAGAGAGTCCATAGTCTCACTGCTCTTACCGTAAAGAATCCTCTTCTATCTTTGTGTACAAACCTTCTTTCCTCCAGACGTAGAGGATGTCCCCTCGTCACAGTCACAGTCCTGGGGATAAATAGATGATGGGATAGATCTCTATACTGACCCCTGATATATTTATACATATTAGTTAGAACTCCCCTCAGTCGTCTTTTTTCAAAAGTAAATAACCCTAATTTTGATAATCTTTCAGGGTACTGAAGTTGCCCCATTCAAGTTATTACTTTAGTTGCCCTCCTCTGGACCCTCTCCAGCTATGCTATGTCTGCCTTGTTTACAGGAGCCCAGAACTGTACACAGTACTCCATGTGTGGTCTGACTAGTGATTTGTAAAGTGGTAGGACTATGTTCTTATCACGGGCATCTATGCCCCTTTTGATGCAACCCATTATCTTATTGGCCTTGACAACAGCTGCCTGACACTGGTTTCTACAGCTTAACCAAAATTCCTTGGTCCTTTTCCATGTGAGTGTTACCCAGTGTTTTACCATTTAGTATGTACGGTTGACTTGTTATTATTGCATAACTTTACATTTGTCAGTATTAAACCTCATCTGCCACTTATCTGCCCAAGCCTCCAATCTATCCAGATCCCTCTGTAGTAGTATACTGTGCTCTTCAGTGTTAATTACTTTACACAGTTTAGTGTCATCTGCGAAAATTGATATTTTACTTTGCAAGCCTTCTACAAGATCATTAATAAATATATTGAAGAGAATAGGGCTCAATACTGACCCCTGAGGTACCCAACTAGTGACAGTGACCCAATCTGAGTGTGTAACGTTACTAACCACCCTCTGTTCTCTATTACTCAGCCAGTTACTTACCCAATTACAGACGTTTACTCCCAGTCCGAGCATTCTAATTTTATATACTAACATTTTATGTGGTACAGTGTCAAATGCTTTGGAGAAGTCCAGAAACACGAAATCCATTGATTCACCGCTGTCAAGTCTAGAACTCACCTCCTCATAGAAACTGATTAAATTAGTTTGGCATGACCGATCCCTCACGAAGCCATGCTGATATGAAGTTATTTGCTTATTTCCCTTGAGATGCTCTAACATAGCATCTCTCAGAAAACCTTCAAACTGTTTACCCACAACAGATGTTAAACTTACCGGCCTATAGTTTCCAGGCTCTGTTTTTGGACCCTTTTTGAATATTGGCACCACATTTGCCATGCGCCAATCCTGTGGGACATTCCCTGTCAGTATAGAGTCCGCAAAAATCAGAAATAAGGGTCTGGCTATGACATTACTTAATTCCCTTAGGATACGGGGGTGTATGCCATCTGGTCCTGGAGATTAGTCTATTTTAATCTTTTTAAGTCGCTGATGTACTTCTTCCTGGGTCAGACAGGGCTTTATCTGCTTTATACACCAAACAATGATTGTCTTTTAAAGTAGATTTAAAATGTATATTACCTTTACTTTTACAGCAATAAACAACTTATTAAAAGACATTAAAAAAGTGCAGCGGGAGCAGTGCGAGCAGATGAAAAGGGTGAGGGATGAGCTGACCCTAGTAGAGGAGGCCAACAAAAAGGCACTGGATGGACTGCTCCAAAAGCTGGAAGAAATGAAAAAATTGCCTTAATTTTTTTTTCATTTGTTTTTTTGGGGTGATCTTGTTTATAGTCTTAATATTTTTTTTATTTAAAGATTGTTTTATAAAACTTTATTGTTCTATAAAATTTGTTGTGTTTTGTTTTATTGTAACCAATGGGGTTACAGTACGGACAATTTAATCTGGGCCAAATTTATTATACAAATATAAAAAAAAATATCAACAAAAAAAAAATAATCAAAAAGTAGTTACGCCTTTAACCCCTTCACAGATTATCAGGTAAAGGTATGTCATTGCGTGACAGGGGATGTATTGAGCGGGCCTCTGCAGTGAGCCCGCTCCATACGCACTATCTGCCGGCTATATGATACAGCCAACATCCGGCCGCACTAACAGGAAGCGACGATCGCGCCGCCCCTGCCATTCAACCCCTCAGGTACCGCGATCAAGGCTCATTGCGGCACCTGTGACATGATGCGCCTCCATCTTCCTTCCAATCGGAGCCACTGCAGTGAAATTGCGGGGCTCCGATCGGTTGCCATGGCAGCATGGACGCTGCTGAAGCTATTCAGGCCTGCCATGGCTTTCTCAATACTGAGCTATGCACGAGGCATAGCGCAGAATGGAGTGTGTAAAAATCCTATTCACCGTAATAAATCTCTATTATCGTGAATAGAAGATGGGATCAATTAGCTTATGGGGGCTAATTGCTGTAAAAAAAAAAGTTAAATAAAGTTTAATAAACAACACTATATTAAAAGTTAGAATCACCACCCTTTCCCAATTTTACATATAAAACAATTTTTTATAATACAAAACATGGTAAATTAAATGGTGTCATTAAAAAATGCATCTTGTCCCGCAAAAAAAAAAAAGCCAGACTTTATATTGAAAGTCAATGGGGGACGGATCCGTTCGAAAATTGAGTCATATTGTGTGAAATTGAAACGGATCCGCCACCATTGACTTCCATTGTAAGTCTGGACGGATCCGTTTGCCTCCAAACGGCCAGACGGACACCAAAACGCTGCAAGCTGCGTTTGGGTGTCCGCCTGCTGAGCGGAGCGGAGGCTGAACGACGCCAGACTGATGCATTCTGAGCGGATCCGCATCCACTCAGAATTCATTGGGGCTGGACGGATGCGTTCGGGGCCGCTTGTGAGAGCCTTCAAACGGAGCTCACAAGCGGAGCCCCGAACGCAAATGTGAAAGTAGCCTTATGGTCGAGTGTTGCTAATGCTAGATATTGTTCTGACATAACAGTGAGAATAATTTCTTCTTCATCCTTTTGAAATAAAATTTGCCGATCGATTCCACCCTGCTTCTTGCAATAATATACGTTAAAAAGTTGAAATCGCAATTCGATTATTATAACTTGAATTCATCGAATTGCGATTTCTACTTGGACCTTGGTTGAATTAGCGAATATGACGAATGTATTCGTCATACTCCACAAAACGAAGATAACGAAGTATTCTGCATCTTCGTTTTAGCTACCTATTCATCAACTTCGCTAATTCTAGCAAGCCAATCATATAGTAAAGTCTACTATAGAGACAGCCAAGTTTAATTCGCTATGCGATTATATGAATTTTTTTTTTTTTAATAAATAGAATAATTATAATACCTGATAATTATTCTATTTATAAAAAAAGCAAAGTAATATAATCGCATAGCGAATTAAACTTAGCTGTCTCTATAGTAAACTTTCCTATATGATTGCTAGAATTAGCGAAGTTGATGAATAGATAGCTAAAACGAAGATGCAGAATACTTCGTTATCTTCGTTTTGTGGAATATGACGAATACATTTGTCATATTCGCTAATTCTACCAAGCCAACCATAGTAAACTAGGTCCAAGTTGCAGTGCTGTTAAAATCAAAAATCGATTATCAAAACTTGAAATAATCGAATTGCGATTTTTCACGTAATTCTCAAATCCGACAGTACATTCTAGTATATGGAGACGTTCCCATGGTGATGGGGACGCTCCATGAGCACGGAAGTCGGCAGAAGCGGCAACGGGCAATGACTGGAGCAGCCAGGAAGACAGGAATACAAAGGACAGGCAAGAACAACTTTAGGAAGTAGGAAAGAAAAAAATATAACAATTAAAAAAAAATATAAAAAAAAATCGAATATTCGAAATATCGAATTTATATCACTATATTCAAAATATTCGCGAAAAAAATTTGATATTCGAATATTCGCGCCCAACACTAGTCAGCGCTAGGTCATTTAGTTTTTCGCTATAGTAGTAGCAGACTTCTAATTTGCGGCTTTATATACAGTATATAGATAGATAGATAATGTATATTGTGTGCGTGTATATATATATATATTAAGTACAGACCAAAAGTTTGGACACACCTTCTCAATCAAAGAGTTTTCTTTATTTTCATGACTATGAAAATTGTAGATTCACACTGAAGGCATCAAAAGTTTTGATGCCTTCAGTGTGAATCTACAATTTTCATAGTTAACACATGTGGAATTATATACATAACAATCAAGTGTGAAACAACTGAAAATATGTAATATTCTAGGTTCTTCAAAGTAGCCACCTTTTGTTTGATTACTGCTTTGCACACTCTTGGCATTCTCTTGATGAGCTTCAAGAGGTAGTCCCCTGAAATGGTTTTCACTTCACAGGTGTGCCCTGTCAGGTTTAATAAGTGGGATTTCTTGCCTTATAAATGGGGTTGGGAACATCAGTTGCGTTGAGAAGTCAGGTGGATACACAGCTGATAGTCCTACTGAATAGACTGTTAGAATTTGTATTATGGCAAGAAAAAAGCAGCTAAGTAAAGAAAAACGAGTGGCCATCATTACTTTAAGAAATGAAGGTCAGTCAGTCAGCCGAAAAATTGGGAAAACTTTGAAAGTAAGGGCTATTTGACCATGGAGAAGAGTGATGGGGTGCTGCGCCAGATGACCTGGCCTCCACAGTCACCGGACCTGAACCCAATCGAGATGGTTTGGGGTGAGCTGGACCGCAGAGTGAAGGCAAAAGGGCCAACAAGTGCTAAGCATCTCTGGGAACTCCTTCAAAACTGTTGGAAGACCATTTCAGGTGACTACCTCTTGAAGCTCATCAAGAGAATGCCAAGAGTGTGCAAAGCAGTATTCAAAGCAAAAGGTGGCTACTTTGAAGAACCTAGAATATGACATATTTTCAGTTGTTTCACACTTGTTTGTTATGTATATAATTCCACATGTGTTAATTCATAGTTTTGATGCCTTCATAGTCATGAAAATAAAGAAAACTCTTTGAATGAGAAGGTGTGTCCAAACTTTTGGTCTGTACTGTATATATATATAATCACATATGTTTTTTGCCCTCCCCTGCCCATTCACAAGAAAAAAAATAGGTTTTATTAACATAATGAGATAAAAGTTCCCAGGCAATTAAGGTAAATTGATGATGACAGTTTTTTTTTAAACAAAGTTTTATATTGGTTAACAAGGTAATTAACCTCAATTACCTGGGAGCTTTTATTGGCTCTCAGGACCGTGAGAACATTTCACTGATTGGCTGATTATGATGTAGTCTGTGAATGAAACCTATTTTTTAATTGTGATTGGGCAGGGGAGGCCATGTGACTTATGGAACCAATGAAACAAAACCTCCCCGTATATAAGGACCAGCCAGAATAGTAAATGGCAGTCCAATTTTGCTCGGGGAGCAGGGATGTTGCTCTTTTTTTTATTCTTTAGAGCTACTGTAAGATGCATGATATTTTATATATCCCGTATATTTTTTTTTTCTTTTTCATAGGAAATAAAATTTATTTAACAATATATCAGGATGTTCTGTGTGTGTGTTTCTGCTGAAGCGCTGCAGAGCTCAGTGACAGACTGTCTGAGACTGAGGCTAAAGAGGACACTGACCGCTCCACAGCGATAGAGGACAAGGACCCTCCTTAACTGTATTTGGTGAACAGAAAGTGGAAAGCTATTTGCTATTTGCTATATATATACACAAATAAGGTACTAATCTAGCGCTGACACCAGAGGATGAGGGGTAAGTGCATTAACTTAACCCCGCACCCTCAGGAATGATGAACAGCGCTTCAAGTACAAGTGACATTGCGGCTTCTAAGGAGCATTTTGCTTTATTGGGGCTTTAATTTGCATGTAATTTATATTTCAGCATGTTTTTATTTTTATTCTGGGTAAACTCCTATACATCACACATCGCAGGATCATAGTGGGAGTAGTATATTAATAAATCAATACAGCAGTGCTGCCTAAGGTGTTAAAATACACCAAATGTTGACAGGCTAAAATAGAACAATATGCTCATGCTGTATTGATATATTAAAATACTACTCCCACCAGGCCCGTCGCTAACAGACAGGCAAAACAAGCAATTGCTTGGGGCCCCGAGCTGGCCCGGGGCCAAGCAGAGCCGGTGCTTGTTTTACTTCCTTTAAGGCTGAGTAACTCAGAAGATCCGATGGTATATTCTAACCCCCAGGCGTTCCCATGGTGACGGGGACGCTTGCCTGGGGGTTAGAATATACCATCGGATCTGAGTTTTACGAGCTCAGTGAGATCGTAAAAACTCAATTCCGATGGTATATTCTAACCCCCAGGCGTTCCCATGGTGACAGGGGTTAGAATATACAGGGCCACGCCGCTCACAGCAGTATATTTATAAACTAATCAGTAACTACTTTAACTTTAATCATTGCTCATTGCTGAGCTCTTTACTTGGATTATTTGGATATCTTACTTTGTCTTAGCTCCGGTAATAGAAGGCAGTGCGGGGGCGGCGCAGGCGCGTGACGTCAGTGAGTGAGCGCCGCCCCCCACACTGCCTGCTATTACCGGAGCTAAGACAAAGTAAGATATCCAAATAATCCAAGTAAAGAGCTCAACAATGAGCAATGATTAAAGTTAAAGTAGTTACTGATTAGTTTATAAATATACTGCTGTGAGCGTCGGAGAGGGGGATCTGTGGATGGCACTGTAGGGGGATCTGTGGATGGCAGTGCCATCCACAGATCCCCCTACAGTGCCATCCACAGATCCCCCCTCCCCTAAACAGTGCCATCCACAGATCTCCCCCCTAAACAGTGCCATCCACAGATCCCCCCTAAACAGTGCCATCCACAGATCCCCCCTAAACAGTGCCATCCACAGATCCCCCCTAAACAGTGCCATCCACAGATCCCCCCTAAACAGTGCAATCCACAGATCCCCCCTCCCCTAAACAGTGCCATTTAAATATTTAAAATGGGTTAATAAATAATCCTTTTTTCAACCAAACATGCATATATTAATACAAAAATATACACTCACCTAAAGAATTATTAGGAACACCATACTAATACGGTGTTGGACCCCCTTTTGCCTTCAGAACTGCCTTAATTCTACGTGGCATTGATTCAACAAGGTGCTGATAGAATTCTTTAGAAATCTTGGCCCATATTGATAGGATAGCATCTTGCAGTTGACGGAGATTTGAGGGATGCACATCCAGGGCACAAAGCTCCCGTTCCACCACATCCCAAAGATGCTCTATTGGGTTGAGATTTGGTGACTGTGGGGGCCATTTTAGTACAGTGAACTCATTGTCATGTTCAAGAAACCATTTTTCCAGTCTTCAACAGTCCAATTTTGGTGAGCTCGTGCAAATTATAGCCTCTTTCTCCTATTTGAAGTGGAGGTGAGTGGTACCCGGTGGGGTCTTCTGCTGTTGTAGCCCATCCACCTCAAGGTTGTGCGTGTTATGGCTTCACAAATGCTTTGCTGCATACCTCGGTTGTAACGAGTGGTTATTTCAGTCAACGTTGCTCTTCTATCAGCTTGAATCAGTCGGCCCATTCTCCTCTGACCTCTAGCATCAACAAGGCATTTTCGCCCACAGGACTGCCGCATACTGGATGTTTTTCCCTCTTCACACCATTCTTTGTAAACCCTAGAAATGGTTGTGCATGAAAATCCCAGTAACTGAGCAGATTGTGAAATACTCAGACCGGCCCGTCTGGAACCAACAACCATGCCACGCTCAAAATTGCTTAAATCACCTTTCTTTCCCATTCTGACATTCAGTTTGGAGTTCAGGAGATTGTCTTGACCAGGACCACAACCCTACATGCATTGAAGCAACTGCCATGTGATTGGTTGACTAGATAATTGCATTAATGAGAAATAGAACAGGTGTTCCTAATAATTCTTTAGGTGAGTGTATATATATATATCTATTGAAGCCGCAATGTCACTTGTACTTGAAGCACAGTTCATCATTCCTGAGGGTGCAGGGTTATGATAATGCACTTACCCCTCCTCCTTTGGTGTCAGAGCTAGGTTATGGAGTACAATCTCATGTGTGTATGTGTTAAGGCTGGCCGATTTGTGGGAGGGGCCGGTACCTGTCTTAAGCGGTCCGGCTCTCCCAGGCAGCACGTCGGCATTCGGACGTCTGCTACTTCCGGGTGTGACGTCATCAGCAAGCGTCCTGCACGAGTGGATAGGTAGGGGGCACCAGTATATTTTGTTAGGCCTAGCATAAAGAAGGACATCCTGGAGGGCAAGGATGTCAACCTGGCATCCTTGTTAATAACGTCCCACGACGTTACAGAGAATAAATCCTTTGGCTGTAGCGAGTTGTCGGTGGTACTTAAGTCCAAGGACCCCAGGCTCAGTCGCAAACTGTCTCTGGCCGAGTTCGTCCTGGCCTTCAGCCTGTTCAGAGACGTTTTGTGTTCTGCCAGCCCTAACAGGAGAGAAGAGCTGGACATTTACCTCTACAGGGTGGTAGATTTGGCGCACAAGTACGGGGGTTCGGCGTTCTATGACTATCATAGGTCCTTCTCGGCCAAAGCGGCAGCCATTTGGGCCCAGTTCCAGGTAGTCACAGACTGGAGCAATATAGACATGGAACTATTTTTGCAGGCACTTCGCCAGTTTGAAGTCCCCGGTGTGCGCTACATGTCAGTCTCCTGCTCATACTACCGCTTGGTGCCCATTGTCTGACCTCACAGCCGCCCCCAGTACCTCCAGAGGTGGGATCAACCCGGGTCCTAGCCAGCAGTCAACCCAGTTTGACAAGCTAGGGAGACCCATTCATTATTTAGGCAAAGCCCAGCTCTGCAACAACTTTAATTACGCCATCTGCAATTTCAGCCAGTGCAGGCTCCTGCATGTCTGTGCCACATGTTTTAGGGCACATCTGGTCACGGTCTGCACATTGAAGCCGGCGTGACTGAGCCGGGTGAATGTGGAAGCACTAGACCAGCTGCTGCGGCTTCATCCGGTTCAGCCGTTCCGTACACTCCTGGTGGAAGGGTTTTCACGGGGGTTTCACACTGGGCTCATCACCTTGCCCCAGCAGACCCACGAATGCCCCAACTTGCAGTCGGCTTCTAAACATGCTGGTCTGGTGGATTCACTCTTGGCAGTTGAGCTGGACAAGGGTTTCATCATTGGTCCTTTCCAGTCCCCTCCTTTCTGCACTTGGAGGGTGAGCCCGGTGGGGGTGGTGCAGGGAAAATACTCCAATAAATTTCGTTTGATTTATGATTTGTCTGCTCCACATTCTTCCCACGTTCCAAGTCTCAACTCGTTGATTCCGTCCGAGGAATTTTCCTTGAAGTATACTTCCGTGGACCAGGCTATCCAGGTCATTCTTCAGACAGGCATGGGGGCTTGGCTGTCCAAAGCAGATGTCTCTGATGCGTTCAAACTGCTGCCCATTAGCCCATCTCTCTGGCAGTGGCATGGCATCAAATGGAGAGATGCATACTATTTCGCCACCAAGTTGACGTTTGGTTCCAAGAGCAGCCCCAGTCTGTTTGACAAGTTAGCGCAGGCACTGGAATGGATTTTGTTGGAACAGGGTTGCCAGAATGTCATTCAGTACCTGGATGATTTTCTGTTGATCGAAGAACCCTCACAGGCGCCTGTTGACTTTCAGGTTCTCTTGCAGGTCTTCAAGGAGTTAAACATTCCAGTGGCCGAACACAAAACAGAAGGGCCTGCGCAGGTTGTCACGTTCTTGGAGATCTCTCTGGATTCACGCGCCATGTCAGCCAGTCTGCCACAAGACAAACTCGACAGAATCAAGTCAGGTGTCCGTCCCTTGCTCATGTCTCAGGTTTGCACCAAGAGAGAATTGCAGTCTCTGTTGGGCATGTTAAACTTTGCCATGAGGATCATTCCTCAGGGTAGATCATTCATTTCAAGATTGCTAGTCTTATTACAACAGACCAGTGATTTGGACGCATCAGTGCATCTTAATGCGAACGCCCGAGCAGATCTGTTCATGTGGGACAGATTTCTCAGTGGGTGGAACGGCATTTCCATGTTTATTCCGAGGGCCACTTCTGATTATCCACACATATTTTCAGACGCGGCTGCCTCGGTAGGTTTCGCGGCCATATTTGGCTCACATTGGTTCGCCGGCTCATGGCCCACACACATGCTACAGTTGCCAGGGTTTTCTCAGACGTCGGCATTGTTCGAGATCTATCCTATCGTAGCAGCTGCCATAGTTTGGGGGCATAGGTGGTCGGGTCACACGGTGGTTTTCCACACTGACAACATGGCGACCGCAGAGATCATTAACAAGGGCAGATCTAAATCGTTACTCATCATGTCTTTCATGCGTAGATTGACCTGGATAGCTCTGGAACAGGGGTTTCATTTTCATGCACTGTTTTTGGACGGGGTCAGCAATGTTGCAGCTGATGCTTTATCTCGTTTTGATTTTTCTCGCTTTTTCTTACAGAACCCAGAAGCAGACTCAGTGGGCACCCCGGTACTGGACTGGCGGCTGCTGGTCTTGGATTAGACTCTCTGATGGTGGTCGCCTGTTCACTCATTACCAAGTCTTTGTCGGCCAGTACGTTGCGGTCGTACCGCCGAGTGTGGGTGGTTTTTTCGAACTTTCAGTTGGCATATCCTAGAGGTGACACTGGTCAGGTCAAGTATATGGTGGCTTTCGTGTCTTATTGTCATTCGGTATTGGCTTTATCCTACAACACCATTAGGCTATATTTGGTTGGGGTGCAGCATTTTTTGGCACTTCAAGAGCCAGACAGACCCTCTATATTTTCAGCTCACCCGATCAAGGCCATCCTCAGAGGCATTCAGAAAAGCCAGGTCACGGTCAAGTCGGTCCGTCGACCTATTACGGGGGACACGTTTCATAGCTTGTCGGAAGTTCTCACATTGTCACCATTCGGAGTCCTTCCCAGCATGGTGATCAAGGCGGCGATGTACTTGGCGTTTTATGGGTTTTTAAGACCAGGTGAAGTGACACAGGCCAGACAAGGGGCGGTGGCTCTCCGCAAGGGAGATTTAGTCAGGATGGGCAGTAACTTTCATTTGCAGTTGCCTCACAACAAAACAAGGCAGGTAGGTCCCGGCCATGTAGTTAAGTTCTTCCAGACCACAAACGCATGGTGTCCAGTGACAGTCTTGGACAACCTCTTGCTGGCCCTTAGTCTTCACAGCCCCACAGACCCGTTACTTCCATTCCCTGTTGGTCCACTGACGTCCAGCCAGTTCATCAAACATATTCGCATCCTGTTGACCAGTGTAGGATTGAATCCAGCTCAATTCTCGGGGCATTCTTTCCGCATCGGTGCGGCATCCGTAGCGTCCAAGCATGGAGTCCCTGTGCATATCATCAAACACTTGGGGCGCTGGCGCTCGGGGTGCTTTGTACGGTATATCCCGGAGCCACAAGCGGAGCTGGTCCAAGCATTCAGTACGTTGGCAGAGTAGCACATCAGGCCAATCCTTCCCTCACTGGTGGGTTTTGCCCCCTTTTTCAGGCATACCGACCTAGTGAGGCCAAGGCACACCTCAGGCCAATTAGGTAGGGGGGTGGTGGTTGGGCATCTTCCACTCGTTTAGGTCCTGACCACAAGTGTTAAGGCTGGCCGCAGGCCTGGATTTGTGGGAGGGGCCGGTACCTGTCTTAAGCGGTCCGGCTCTCCCAGGCAGCACGTCGGCATTCGGACGTCCCCTGCCCACCTATTCCCATTCTTCATTCAGTCATTCAACCATCACATTCAGGGTATGCCCCCTTTTTCAGGCATACCGACCTAGTGAGGCCAAGGCACACCTCAGGCCAATTAGGTAGGGGGGTGGTGGTTGGGCATCTTCCACTCGTTTAGGTCCTGACCACAAATACAGCATATTCAACCAAACTTTAAGATGCATGATAATTTATATATTCCATATATTTTTCTTTTCTTTCATAGAAAATAACATTTATTTAACACTATATATATGAGGATGTTCTGTGTGTGTGTCTGCTGAAGCTGCAGGGAGCTCAGTGAAAAACTGCCTGACAGAGACTGACTGCTCCACAACTGTAGAGGAGACTGACCGCTCCACGCTTCCATAACAAATTTCTTCATCCCTCCTGCCCTAAGTTCACTGCGCCAAGCGATACCTGCACAGAAACCAGCCCACACATCAGGGGCATCCAAAGAAGACATGGGCATGGGTAATAGCGACCAGTGTATTTGTGTACAGTGGGACGCCACTGTGGACACTGTAATATGCTGGTCCACGACCCATTTTGAATTACCACTTCTATGGGGAATATGATAATTGTGTAGATCTCATCACTACACCTACTGTATTGCTGTCAAAATACAGCGCAGGCTTGCGGTAGACAGATCATTGATATTTTGGCCAACTGGGTATAACCTCAAAGGTCAATGTATGGAATATAAGAGCTTTGTACAGACTGTGTTACAACCTATAGATTCAACGTTTTTGCCCTGCGCGATAGTGATCACATACACAGGGGGCTATTCATTTATTATTTTGTTCCGTTCAAATTTTAACATGTGAAACGGCAGTTCCATGCGCCACCGCTGTTGACAAATGCAAATTTCCCCCTGAATTTTTTTACTATTTTCGTTACGTGCTTTGTAGCTGTATTGAAACAGGATATCGCTCTGCGCTCACGCAATTCCAGTGGGAGCGCTAGCGATGCTACAACTGTATTTACACATCAGTTGGAAGAAATGAGTGATGCGCAACCATTATTGCCAGAGGATGTAGATAACAGGGATATGTCTCAGTCAGGCAGCATTAAACACATGGACGTACGGTGTGATGATGATGATGTTGTACCCGCTGCTGCTTCCTTTGCTGAGTTGTCAGATACAAGTGAAGCGGTTGATGATGACGATGTGTCGTGGATGTCACGTGGGTGCCCGCTCGAAGAGAAGAACAGGGGGAAAGTTCAGATGTGGAGACAGAGAGGAGGAGGAGACGAGTTGGAAGCAGGGGGAGGTCGTCGCAAGGAGCTAGTGGCACAGTCAGACAGCATGTATCGGCACCCGGGGTCAGCCAGACAGCACGCCAATCAACGGATGCTGTTGCCATCACCAGAATGCCGTCATTGCAAAGCTCAGCAGTGTGGCATTTTTTTTGTGTGTCTGCCACTGATAACAGCGATGCCATTTGCAACCTGTGCCAAAAGAAACGGAGTCATGGGAAGTCCAACACCCACCTAGGTACAACTGCTTTGCGAAGGCACATGATCTCACATCAAAAACGCCTATGGGATTAACACATGATGAGTAGTGTTGAGCGAACAGTTCGAGCATAGTTCGGGTCCGTACCGAATTTTGGGGTGTTCGTGACACGGACCCGAACCCGAACTTTTTCGTAAAAGTTCGGGTTCGGGTTCGTCGTTCGGCATGTATTTTGGCGCATTTTGAAAGGCTGCAAAGCAGCCAATCAACATGCATCATACTACTTGCCCTAAGATGCCATCGCAGCCATGCCTACTATTGGCAAGGCTGTGATTGGCCAAGTGCAGCATGTGACTCAGCCTCTTTATAAGCTTGTGCGCACGTCGGGACGTGCTCACTCCCGATGTGAATAGAACAGGGATAGACGCAGCTGATGCTAGGGCGAGAATAGGCAGGGATAATTGAATAACTGGAAGCAAATTTCTCTCCTCCACCTGTGATTCATCTGAACAACTGCAGCTGAGCTGCTTTTTTGATAGGGATTGGCTATTTTTAGAGTGGCCAGAGTGATTTTTCCATCCACATGTACCTGGGCTGACCGCCGGCCGCCATTTTGCGACTTGTAGTGCTGCAGCAGAAGCTGCCACAGTGTGCATTCCAAAGCTCCAAACAAGTCAGACATCTACACCTGGGATTCAGACCAATAGCGATTTAGCAGCACGGTCCAAGGCTATTTTTTTTAAAGGTTGTGCAGACCATTTTGTGGCACATGTTACTGGGCTGATAGGCGGCGGCCATCTTGGGACTAGTGCTGCAGCACAATCTCTCCCAACGTCCATTAATCACTTGTAATAGTGGTCTGTGCCATAGAAATCCTACATCAGGGACTTGGGTGTGCTTGTGTCACCCCTACTAATACCAGTCCACCTGTAATCCATACAGTGAAAAGCCATAAAGTATTCCAGTGAGGGAATTTTTTATTTAAAAAAGGCCAAGTTAGTTTATCTGGCGTTCAATATACTAGATACAGTTAGGCCTGCGTTTCATACATCTGGAATTAGCAAACTAATGTGCTGGGGTTGGGAAAACATATATGTACCCATACTAGAATCTGTCAAAGAAAACGGTACTCACATATAACAGTCATTCCATCTGTAATCCATACAGTCAAAAGACTGAAAGTATTCCAGTGAGGGAATTTTTTTTATTTAAAAAAGGCCAAGTTAGTTTATCTGGCGTTCAATATACTAGATACAGTTAGGCCTGCGTTTCATACATCTGGAATTAGCAAACTAATGTGCTGGGGTTGGGAAAACATATATGTACCCATACTAGAATCTGTCAAAGAAAGCGGTACTCACATATAACAGTCATTCCATCTGTAATCCATACAGTCAAAAGACTGAAAGTATTCCAGTGAGGGGATTTTTTTTATTTAAAAAAGGCCAAGTTAGTTTATCTGGCGTTCAATATACTAGATACAGTTAGGCCTGCGTTTCATACATCTGGAATTAGCAAACTAATGTGCTGGGGTTGGGAAAACATATATGTACCCATACTAGAATCTGTCAAAGAAAGCGGTACTCACATATAACAGTCATTCCATCTGTAATCCATACAGTCAAAAGACTGAAAGTATTCCAGTGAGGGAATTTTTTTTATTTAAAAAAGGCCAAGTTAGTTTATCTGGCGTTCAATATACTAGATACAGTTAGGCCTGCGTTTCATACATCTGGAATTAGCAAACTAATGTGCTGGGGTTGGGAAAACATATATGTACCCATACTAGAATCTGTCAAAGAAAGCGGTACTCACATATAACAGTCATTCCATCTGTAATCCATACAGTCAAAAGACTGAAAGTATTCCAGTGAGGGAATTTTTTTTATTTAAAAAAGGCCAAGTTAGTTTATCTGGCGTTCAATATACTAGATACAGTTAGGCCTGCGTTTCATACATCTGGAATTAGCAAACGAATGTGCTGGGGTTGGGAAAACATATATGTACCCATACTAGAATCTGTCAAAGAAAGCGGTACTCACATATAACAGTCATTCCATCTGTAATCCATACAGTCAAAAGACTGAAAGTATTCCAGTGAGGGAATTTTTTTTTTATTTAAAAAAGGCCAAGTTAGTTTATCTGGCGTTCAATATACTAGATACAGTTAGGCCTGCGTTTCATACATCTGGAATTAGCAAACTAATGTGCTGGGGTTGGGAAAACATATATGTACCCATACTAGAATCTGTCAAAGAAAGCGGTACTCACATATAACAGTCATTCCATCTGTAATCCATACAGTCAAAAGACTGAAAGTATTCCAGTGAGGGGATTTTTTTTATTTAAAAAAGGCCAAGTTAGTTTATCTGGCGTTCAATATACTAGATACAGTTAGGCCTGCGTTTCATACATCTGGAATTAGCAAACTAATGTGCTGGGGTTGGGAAAACATATATGTACCCATACTAGAATCTGTCAAAGAAAGCGGTACTCACATATAACAGTCATTCCATCTGTAATCCATACAGTCAAAAGACTGAAAGTATTCCAGTGAGGGGATTTTTTTTATTTAAAAAAGGCCAAGTTAGTTTATCTGGCGTTCAATATACTAGATACAGTTAGGCCTGCGTTTCATACATCTGGAATTAGCAAACTAATGTGCTGGGGTTGGGAAAACATATATGTACCCATACTAGAATCTGTCAAAGAAAGCGGTACTCACATATAACAGTCATTCCATCTGTAATCCATACAGTCAAAAGACTGAAAGTATTCCAGTGAGGGAATTTTTTTTTTATTTAAAAAAGGCCAAGTTAGTTTATCTGGCGTTCAATATACTAGATACAGTTAGGCCTGCGTTTCATACATCTGGAATTAGCAAACTAATGTGCTGGGGTTGGGAAAACATATATGTACCCATACTAGAATCTGTCAAAGAAAGCGGTACTCACATATAACAGTCATTCCATCTGTAATCCATACAGTCAAAAGACTGAAAGTATTCCAGTGAGGGAATTTTTTTTTTATTTAAAAAAGGCCAAGTTAGTTTATCTGGCGTTCAATATACTAGATACAGTTAGGCCTGCGTTTCATACATCTGGAATTAGCAAACTAATGTGCTGGGGTTGGGAAAACATATATGTACCCATACTAGAATCTGTCAAAGAAAGCGGTACTCACATATAACAGTCATTCCATCTGTAATCCATACAGTCAAAAGACTGAAAGTATTCCAGTGAGGGGATTTTGCTTATAAAAAATAATATATTTCATTGTGGTGCGAGTTGAATCGCAACAATGAAGAAAAATACTATTAAAGGACGAGGACGCGGTCGTGGTGGTGTCCGTGGAGCCTCTGTTGCTGGTAGAGGACGTGGCCGTTCGGCCCCAGGCGCACACAGTAGGGAACGAACTCCCTCAACTAGCCGGCAGAATGTACCGCAATATCTCGTGGGGCCCAATGCCGCTCTTAGGATGGTAAGGCCTGAGCAGGTACAGGCATTAATCGATTGGGTGGCCGACAGTGCTTCCAGCACGTTCACCACATGGTCTTCCACCCAGTCTTCTGCGGAAAGCGCACAGGTGGCACCTGAAAACCAAGCCCATCAGTCTGTCACATCACCCCCAAGCATATCAGGGAAACGGTCTGAGCCACAAGTTATGCAGCAGTCTCTTCTTCTGTTTGAAGACTCTGCTTCCAGGGTTTCCCAGGGGCGTCCACCTAGCCCTTCCCCAGTGGAGGAAGACATACCATGCACTGACGCACAACCACTTATGTCTCCAGATGAAGAGGACATGGGAATACCACCACAGCAGAGTCACCGACTCTCTGATGATGACGAAACACAGGTGCCCACTGCCGCGTCTTTTTGCAGTGTGCAGACTGAACAGGAGGAGGTCAGGGAGGGAGACTGGGTGGAAGACGATGCAGAGGACGATGAGGTCTTAGACCCCACATGGACTGAAGGTCGTGGCGATGACTTTCACAGTTCAGAGGAAGAGGTAGTGGTGAGACCGAGACAACAGCGAAGCCAAAGAGGGAGCAGGGGGCCAAAGCAGACGAGCCGCCGCCCCCAGAGTTCGCCTGCTACTGGACATCGCCAACAGGGACCCAGCCCCACAAAGGCAGCTTCAAAGAGTTCCCTGGCATGGCACTTCTTTAAACAATGTCCTACCGACAAGACCCGAGTGACTTGCACGCTCTGCCATCAGAGCCTGAGGCGAGGCATTAACGTTCTGAACCTCAGCACAACCTGCATGACCAGGCATCTACATGCAAAGCATGAACTGCAGTGGGGTACACACCTTAAAAACCAGGCACTCGCTGAGGCTCCCCCTGCTCCCTCTACCGCTGCTGCCTCGGCTTCCGCCTCGAGAGGAATGTTGCCACCTGCCGAGCAGCAAACAGAGGATGTGCCACCGACACCACCACCACCGCCACCGTCAACTAGCGTCTCCACTATATCACACAGCAGCGTTCAGCTCTCAATATCTCAAACCTTAGAGAGGAAGCGCAAATTCCCCCCGAGTCACCCTCGAGCCCTTGGCCTGAACGCCAGCATTTCTAAACTGCTGGCCTTTGAAATGCTGTCATTCCGGCTGGTGGACACAGACAGCTTCAAACAGCTGATGGCCATGGCTGTCCCGCAGTATGTGGTTCCCAGCCGCCACTACTTCTCCAAGACAGCCGTGCCTTCCCTGCACATGCAAGTGTCCGATAAAATCAAGTGTGCACTGCGCAACGCCATTTGTGGCAAGGTCCACCTAACCACAGATACGTGGACCAGTAAGCACGGCCAGGGACGCTATATCTCACTAACTGCACACTGGATGAATGTAGTGGCGGCTGGGCCCCCGGCGGACAGTTCCTTGGCGCACGTCCTTCCGCCCCCTAGGATCGCAGGGCATCATTCTCTGCCTCCTGTAGCCTCCTCCTCCTACTCGGCTTCCTCCTTCACTGCTTCCACCAGCTCATCCGGTCAGCCACACACCTTCACCACCAACTTCAGCACAGCCCGGGGTAAACGTCTGCAGGCCATTCTGAAACTCATATGTTTGGGGGACAGGCCCCACAGCGCAAAGGAGTTGTGGCGGGGTATTGAACAACAGACCGACGAGTGGTTTCTGCCGGTGGGACTCAAGCCAGGCCTGGTGGTATGCGATAATGGGCGAAATCTCGTGGCAGCTCTGGGACTAGCCGGTTTGACGCACATCCCTTGCCTGGCGCATGTGCTGAACTTGGTGGTGCAGAGGTTCATTCACCACTACCCCAACATGTCAGAGCTGCTGCATAAAGTGCGGGCCGTCTGTGCGCGCTTCCGCCGTTCACATCCTGCCGCTGCTCGCCTGTCTGCGCTACAGCGGAACTTCGGCCTTCCCGCTCACCGCCTCATATGCGACGTGCCCACCCGGTGGAACTCCACCTTGCACATGCTGGAGAGACTGTGCGAGCAGCAGCAGGCCATAGTGGAGTTTCAGCTGCAGCACGCTCGCGTCAGTCGTACTGCCGAACAGCACCACTTCACCACCAATGATTGGGCCTCCATGCGAGACCTGTGTGCCCTGCTGCGCTGTTTCGAGTACTCCACCAACATGGCCAGTGGCGATGACACTGTTATCAGCGTTACAATACCACTTCTATGTCTCCTTGAGAAAACACTTAGGGCAATGATGTTAGAGGAGGTGGCCCAGGTGGAGGAGGAGGAGGAGGATGAGGGCTCGTTTCTAACACTTTCGGGCCAGTCTGTTCGAAGTGGCTCAGAGGGAGGTTTGTTTAAGCAGCAGAGGACAGGTTCACAAGTCGCCAGCCAAGGCACTGTACTGGAGGACGAGGAGGATGAGGAGGAGGAGGTGGAGGGGGACGAGGATGACGCAAGTTCACAGCGGGGTGGCAGCCCAGGCCCATCACTGGTGCGTGGCTGGGGGGATACGGTGGACGATGACGATACGCCTCCCACAGAGGACAGCTTGTCCTTACCCATGGGTAGCCTGGCCCACATGAGCGAATATATGCTCCAATGCCTGCGCAACGACAGCAGAGTTGCCCACGTTTTAACGTGTGCAGACTACTGGGTGGCCACCCTGCTGGATCCCCGGTATAAAGACAATGTGCCCACTTTAATTCCTGAACTGGAGCGCGACCGTAAGATGCGCGAGTACAAGCGCACGCTGATAGAGGCGCTCTTGAGAGCATTCCCACATGTCACAGGGGAACAGGTGGAAGGTGAAGGCAGAGGAGTGGCAAGAGGTCGCCAACGCAGCTGTGTCACGGCCAGCTCATCTGAGGGCAGGGTTAGCATGGCAGAAATGTGGAAAAGTTTTGTCTCCACGCCACAGCTATCTGCACCGACACCTGATACGGAACGTGTTAGCAGGAGGCAGCATTTCACTAACATGGTTGAACAGTATGTCTGCACACCCCTCCACATCCTGACGGATGGTTCGGCCCGTTTCAACTACTGGGTTTCGAAATTGTCCACGTGGCCAGAGTTAGCATGTTATGCCTTGGAGGTGCTGAACGCGTATTCAGCACGGCAGGGGGCGTCATTACTGACAAGCGCAGCCGCCTGTCCACAGCCAACGTGGACAAGCTGACCTTCATAAAGATGAACCAGGCATGGATCCCACAGGACCTGTCCCTCCCTTGTGCAGAGTAGTCCTTATTAACTGCCTAAAACATGTCTTGTTGTGCTACGGGCCACTTCTTTATTTGATACAAATTTTATGAAACCCACAGTTGAATGAAACTCTTCTCTGTCTGGGCGCCGGGGCCTAACCAGATGAAAGTGGCCGGTTAAACTAACGGGTGACATGAAGCCATAACCTCTGCCATGCTACCTCTGTCTTCTGTCTGGGTGCTGAGGCCTAAGTCAAATAAAGCGGTCTTCTGCTGTGCTGGGGGATATGAAGCTAATCTCTGACCTCTCTCCTCTGTCTGGGTCCAAAGGCCTAAATCACTGAAAGAGGCCTTCTCCTGTGGTGTGTGATATGATGCCAGAATATGTGCTGTGGGGCCTCTCTCCTCTTCCTGGGTGCAGGGGTCAAATAAACTAAATTGTGGCCTACTCCTGTGGTGGTTGATATGATGCCTGATTCTCTGATGTGGAACCTCTCTCCTCTGTTTGGGTGAAGGGGTCAAAGTAACTAAATGGTGGCTTCTCCTGTGGTGGCTGATATGATGCCAGAATATGTGCTGTGGTGCCTCTCTCCTCTTCCTGGGTGCAGGGGTCAAAGTAACTAAATGGTGGCTTCTCCTGTGGTGGCTGATATGATGCCAGAATATGTGCTGTGGGGCCTCTCTCCTCTTCCTGGGTGCAGGGGTCAAAGTAACTCAATGGTGGCTTCTCCTGTGGTGGCTGATATGATGCCAGAATATGTGCTGTGGTGCCTCTCTCCTCTGTCTGGGTCCAAAGGCCTAAATCACTGAAAGAGGCCTTCTCCTGTGGTGTGTGATATGATGCCTGAATATGTGCTGTGGTGCCTCTCTCCTCTTCCTGGGTGCGGGGGTCAAAGTAACTCAATGGTGGCTTCTCCTGTGGTGGCTGATATGATGCCAGAATATGTGCTGTGGTGCCTCTCTCCTCTTCCTGGGTGCGGGGGTCAAAGTAACTCAATGGTGGCTTCTCCTGTGGTGGCTGATATGATGCCAGAATATGTGCTGTGGGGCCTCTCTCCTCTTCCTGGGTGCAGGGGTCAAAGTAACTCAATGGTGGCTTCTCCTGTGGTGGTTAGTATGATGCCAGAATATGTGCTGTGGGGCCTCTCTCCTCTTCCTGGGTGCAGGGGTCAAAGTAACTCAATGGTGGCTTCTCCTGTGGTGGCTGATATGATGCCAGAATATGTGCTGTGGTGCCTCTCTCCTCTTCCTGGGTGCGGGGGTCAAAGTAACTCAATGGTGGCTTCTCCTGTGGTGGCTGATATGATGCCAGAATATGTGCTGTGGGTCCTCTCTCCTCTTCCTGGGTGCAGGGGTCAAAGTAACTCAATGGTGGCTTCTCCTGTGGTGGTTAGTATGATGCCAGAATATGTGCTGTGGGGCCTCTCTCCTCTTCCTGGGTGCAGGGGTCAAAGTAACTCAGTGGTGGCTTCTCCTGTGGTGGCTGATATGATGCCAGAATATGTGCTGTGGTGCCTCTCTCCTCTTCCTGGGTGCGGGGGTCAAAGTAACTCAATGGTGGCTTCTCCTGTGGTGGCTGATATGATGCCAGAATATGTGCTGTGGGGCCTCTCTCCTCTTCCTGGGTGCAGGGGTCAAAGTAACTCAATGGTGGCTTCTCCTGTGGTGGTTAGTATGATGCCAGAATATGTGCTGTGGGGCCTCTCTCCTCTTCCTGGGTGCGGGGGTCAAAGTAACTCAATGGTGGCTTCTCCTGTGGTGGCTGATATGATGCCTCTGGTCAAAGTAACTCAATGGTGGCTTCTCCTGTGGTGGCTGATATGATGCCAGAATATGTGCTGTGGTGCCTCTCTCCTCTTCCTGGGTGCGGGGGTCAAAGTAACTCAATGGTGGCTTCTCCTGTGGTGGCTGATATGATGCCAGAATATGTGCTGTGGTGCCTCTCTCCTCTTCCTGGGTGCGGGGGTCAAAGTAACTCAATGGTGGCTTCTCCTGTGGTGGCTGATATGATGCCAGAATATGTGCTGTGGGGCCTCTCTCCTCTTCCTGGGTGCAGGGGTCAAAGTAACTCAATGGTGGCTTCTCCTGTGCTGATTGATATAAAGCTGATGGTTGTGCCATCTGACATGGTTGCCAGGGTCTGATTCAATGGGGGCCTACTCCTGTGGTGGGTGATCTAAATGCCTGATTCTCTGCTGTGAAACCTCTCTCCTCCGTCTGGGTGTAGGGGTCAAAGTCTTTCAAAGTCGCCTTCTCCTGTGCTGATTGATATGAAGCTGATGGTTGTGCCATCTGACATGGTTGCCGGGGTCCCATTAAATTGTGGCCTACTCCTGTGGTGGTTGATATGATGCCTGATTCTCTGATGTGGAACCTCTCTCCTCTGTTTGGGTGAAGGGGTCAAAGTAACTAAATGGTGGCTTCTCCTGTGGTGGCTGATATGATGCCAGAATATGTACTGTGGGGCCTCTCTCCTCTTCCTGGGTGCAGGGGTCAAAGTAACTCAATGGTGGCTTCTCCTGTGGTGGCTGATATGATGCCAGAATATGTGCTGTGGGGCCTCTCTCCTCTTCCTGGGTGCAGGGGTCAAAGTAACTCAATGGTGGCTTCTCCTGTGGTGGCTGATATGATGCCAGAATATGTGCTGTGGTGCCTCTCTCCTCTGTCTGGGTCCAAAGGCCTAAATCACTGAAAGAGGCCTTCTCCTGTGGTGTGTGATATGATGCCTGAATATGTGCTGTGGTGCCTCTCTCCTCTTCCTGGGTGCGGGGGTCAAAGTAACTCAATGGTGGCTTCTCCTGTGGTGGCTGATATGATGCCAGAATATGTGCTGTGGTGCCTCTCTCCTCTTCCTGGGTGCGGGGGTCAAAGTAACTCAATGGTGGCTTCTCCTGTGGTGGCTGATATGATGCCAGAATATGTGCTGTGGGGCCTCTCTCCTCTTCCTGGGTGCAGGGGTCAAAGTAACTCAATGGTGGCTTCTCCTGTGGTGGTTAGTATGATGCCAGAATATGTGCTGTGGGGCCTCTCTCCTCTTCCTGGGTGCAGGGGTCAAAGTAACTCAATGGTGGCTTCTCCTGTGGTGGCTGATATGATGCCAGAATATGTGCTGTGGGGCCTCTCTCCTCTTCCTGGGTGCAGGGGTCAAAGTAACTCAATGGTGGCTTCTCCTGTGGTGGTTAGTATGATGCCAGAATATGTGCTGTGGGGTCTCTCTCCTCTTCCTGGGTGCAGGGGTCAAAGTAACTCAATGGTGGCTTCTCCTGTGGTGGCTGATATGATGCCAGAATATGTGCTGTGGTGCCTCTCTCCTCTTCCTGGGTGCGGGGGTCAAAGTAACTCAATGGTGGCTTCTCCTGTGGTGGCTGATATGATGCCAGAATATGTGCTGTGGGGCCTCTCTCCTCTTCCTGGGTGCAGGGGTCAAAGTAACTCAATGGTGGCTTCTCCTGTGGTGGTTAGTATGATGCCAGAATATGTGCTGTGGGGCCTCTCTCCTCTTCCTGGGTGCAGGGGTCAAAGTAACTCAATGGTGGCTTCTCCTGTGGTGGCTGATATGATGCCAGAATATGTGCTGTGGTGCCTCTCTCCTCTTCCTGGGTGCGGGGGTCAAAGTAACTCAATGGTGGCTTCTCCTGTGGTGGCTGATATGATGCCAGAATATGTGCTGTGGGTCCTCTCTCCTCTTCCTGGGTGCAGGGGTCAAAGTAACTCAATGGTGGCTTCTCCTGTGGTGGTTAGTATGATGCCAGAATATGTGCTGTGGGGCCTCTCTCCTCTTCCTGGGTGCAGGGGTCAAAGTAACTCAGTGGTGGCTTCTCCTGTGGTGGCTGATATGATGCCAGAATATGTGCTGTGGTGCCTCTCTCCTCTTCCTGGGTGCGGGGGTCAAAGTAACTCAATGGTGGCTTCTCCTGTGGTGGCTGATATGATGCCAGAATATGTGCTGTGGGGCCTCTCTCCTCTTCCTGGGTGCAGGGGTCAAAGTAACTCAATGGTGGCTTCTCCTGTGGTGGTTAGTATGATGCCAGAATATGTGCTGTGGGGCCTCTCTCCTCTTCCTGGGTGCGGGGGTCAAAGTAACTCAATGGTGGCTTCTCCTGTGGTGGCTGATATGATGCCTCTGGTCAAAGTAACTCAATGGTGGCTTCTCCTGTGGTGGCTGATATGATGCCAGAATATGTGCTGTGGTGCCTCTCTCCTCTTCCTGGGTGCGGGGGTCAAAGTAACTCAATGGTGGTTTCCTGTGGTGGCTGATATGAGCAGATATGTGCTGTGGTGCCTCTCTCCTCTTCCTGGGTGCGGGGGTCAAAGTAATCAATGGTGGCCTCTCCTGTGGTGGCTGATATGATGCCAGAATATGTGCTGGGGCTCTCTCCTCTCTGGGTGTTGCAGGGTCAAAGTAACTCAATGGAGGCTTCTCCTGTGCTGATTGATATGAAGCTGATGGTTGTGCCATCTGACATGGTTGCC